>NC_139636.1:21095543-21198043 GCF_964638095.1 Poromitra crassiceps
CCTCTGGGCTCTGAAGGGTTTCGTTCACAAGCCCAACAAATCCACAGCAGAGTGACCTATCGCTCCTCTGTTGGTTCTTTCCTGTTTGTTTTTTACTTGAAAGGATAAAAAATAAGTAACTAAATAATATCAAGTCGGTCGAGGAGTTATGTAGTGTGTGGCAACGTTTACAGATTTTATTTCCCCTGTATTTTCCCACCACCGAAAATAAACTGCAGCAGTGCATTGGACACTACTTATTTTGCATGTAATGTAGTGTGGTCAAAGCATCCTGATAACATGAGCTCACATCCTGTTTGGCTCTGTGTATCAGTCTGGACCTTCAGCTGAACACATCAACCTGTGGGAGTACTTTCCTTGACAGACAACTCAATCCAATCCAAATCCACTCGGAAGAGCGGCAAAAAGATCTTTCCCGCCGAGAAACTCCGCTGGTGCTTGTTCTTATTTAACTGTTGTTAAGTCTATTTCTACAATAACTACACTTATGACTCTGCTAACGTTATCGTTACCGCTCGTTGCTTCGGAAGACGCAGTTCGCCTTTTTCACAGCAGCCATTTTGCATCTAAACGGCACGAAGTAACACAGGCGCAACCAAAACATTAACGAGTGCACCGGCACTGGAACACCTAAATGGATTGGAAGGTAGAAACCCTCATCAATGTTTTGCTTGCACCCGTGAAAAAGGTCAATTACTGTTTTGCCAGCGCCCTCCCTTATTGGCCGTTTACATGGTCAACCACGACGCAGTCCCTGATTGGCCCAGGTACATTCAAACTTCAGGAAATAGCCGTAGGGCGGATGGAAGTCCAGACTGAGCCGTGGAGCGAAACAGAATGTGAGGTCACGTGATCAGGAGGGTTTTACCAGGCTACATGTAATGATTCAATTGAAGTTAAAACATGAAAATCAAAAATCTGGGTTACCTGAAAGGGTACAAGGTTTTTACACAAATGCATGTTATATACAATGAAAGATGGAGGGATGAAGCGCTGAATGAGTGGGTGGATGGGAAGAAAGAAAGAAGAGGAAACAAGGTGGTGAAGTTAGGCTACATCTAGAGAGAGGGAGAAGAGAGGGAGAGAAAGAGAGAGAGACACAGAGTTTGTACCCTGGGGCTCAAGGCTAATGAGCTATTGTTTTCTCGTCGTAGAACATTAACAGAAATATTAATTAATTTGCATATTTAAAAGTTGAAACTTGACTGCTGTTAGAGAGAACAAGGCGCTAGGAGGAGGAAGAGGATAAGAAGGGATGCTAACTGCAAATGTATTCCAGAGGGAGATGAGTGGGAGAGCAGAACAGACTGGAGGTGAGAAGCACAGGTCGCACATCTCCAAATGTGTGGGTGACAAAGACAAGAGCGGCAACGTGAGACGCAACGAGGGGGAGGGAGATAACGAGAAGGAAACAAGCTGTTTCATAGCTCGGATGCTGAGAAGGAAAACAAATCAAAGAACCAGGACCTCTTTTTAATGCTCTTTGATGCGCCAAATTAGAACAGTGGCATGGTTGCGTGTGGAGAGTTGTTTTCTCGTTCATAGCTGTTGTGATCAATTTTCTATTTTGCTTTTGATGTTTTGGTTTGGGCCTGACAAATAATTCCTCCCGAAACGAGAAAAAAACAAGAATAAAAAATGTTTGGATGTTGACGGCCTTCTTTTTCTTTTTTCTTTTTACGATACACACTACCAGTCGCACCACATTTTTCTATTATTATTACAATTTTCAACTCTGCCCAGATCGGCAGAGGGGGTGGAGCACGAGCGGGGGACAGCAGCGGGGAATTGGCCAAGTACAATTGTGGAGAAAATGGGAAGAGAAAAAACAAAAAAACTTGATCAAAACATAAATAAATCAAGTAGCCGCCCTTTGTCTTGATGGAAAGGCAAAGGCTTTTGGAAGTAATTCATACATCAGCTTCTGCTTCACTATGTCTGTTTGTCTAAGAAAACCTCTCAAGCATTTAAGCCTTTCCATCAAAAGGGCTTTAAGATAATGAAAAACATGGCCGCTTGTGCATAATGTGAACGTTTCAATAAATATCCATGTGATGTGTCCACAGTCTCCTGCAGATGCCCTCTGCCGGCGCCCATCGCCTCAGCAGCGTGTCCTCTCACGACTCGGGCTTCATCTCCCAGGACGCCAACACCCACTCCAAGCCCCCCTCGCCCATGCCCTCTGACATCACCAGCCAGGTAGCCACCCTCAGGCACTTTCATCTTTTCCATTGTTTTTTCCCCCTTTTCTTTTCTTCTCTTCCCACGGCAAAGCCAGAGAGCAGCTGAAATGTTAGATCCCCAGATCCCTCAGGCAATAATAACGCCGTAGGACGGAAGGAAACAACAACAACAAAAAACACTGACTTTCTGGTCACGGTAGATCTAATTCTTTGTAGACTACAAACTCTATTAACCGCTGCGGTAGAGCTTCATCGGTTCTGAATGTTGGGTTTTCATCCCACAGGAACGACCCAAGTTATTCTACTCTCACCGTCTGAAAGGATTGCGCCGCGCATGCAGCAAGCAATACGCCGACTGGTGCAATGTTCTGTCCTGAATTAATGATCTTAGCCTTGGATCCCCAGTAGATGGGGGGGGGGGGGGGAGAAAAACTCCCTCTTCCTAAAACGTAGCACACCTCTCCTCCAACTCTCACTCTCTCTCTATACATTTCTTATCTCTCTCTCTCTCTCTCTCTCTCTCTCTCGCTCTCTTTCCATCCCCATTTCTCATTCCCCTCCACTCTTTCTTATTTGTTTTTCCATCTTCCACTTTCCTGCAGAAATCAACAAGCTCAGCCTCCTCTGAGGCCTCTGAAACCTGCCAGTCTGTCAGCGAGTGCAACTCTCCCACGGCGGTTAGTACTGCATGCACACACATCTCGCCCATCTACTGACTTTGCTTTGGTGGACAGACAGACACACACACACACACACACACGCACACGCACGCACACACACACACACGCACGCACACACACGCACACACACACACGCACACACACACACAGAAAATGCAGTGCTTCTCGCTCATAGTTATCTATAGCTTCAGGAGGCTCCTAGACGTCTCCTGACAGCCGCACTGAAGTTTTGACCAGTTATTCGGGGATGTTGAGGACTCTGACTCAGACTTGTCTGTCCATTCCGCAGTTTGGCTCATGCTCATCCTTTGGTACCTTCCGCCCTGCTTTCTCTCACACTGGCACCATCAGGCCTCTCTCTGTCATACTTCCTGCGTCCCCCACATTTAACCACTCCCCCGGATCCAACACCCCCTCACCCACATCCAAGGTTCCTAGCTGGAAGGTTTGTTTTCATTTGCAATTTTTTGCTTTTGGTTTTTCTCTGTGTTGCTTCTTTGCTTCTTGTCTCCCCCCCCCCATCCCCCTCCAATGCTTCACATGCATATCAAGCATATAGATGCCAATGCCTCACATGCATATCAAGCCTATAGATTAACCTCGCCATCGCATTTTGCTGCTACCATTAAGCTCAGTTTTCAAATCTTAATACAAGGTTTGTAAACTGAGACGGCTTAACCCATTGTCAGTCATCTTGATGTCTACTGTAGCATCTAACCAGTTCATGAGCCAAATTAACAGTTTCCATTTTGTAACAAATGGAAGACTGTACAACTGCCGGATGGTAGACAAGTCCTCTAGCCTACTTGGAGCCTACTCTGCTGGGAGACGTCTCATTGTTGCGTCTCATGCCACAGGATTGGGCCAAATCCAGTTCCTATGAGCCGTCACTGGCCACCACTCTGCAGCGTAGGAGGGAATCTCTGGATAGGATGAGAGAGCAGGAGGCTCCGCCCATCCCACAGGGCTATTCTGGGATGCATCCAGACGATGCACACCGGTCAAGGATTGGCCCTGGAGCCATTGCACCCAAGGTAAGTGAATGTTGGTATATGCAGCGATATGCCTTGGAAACTGTCTTGTGGTCAATTGTGTATGTGGGGATATGATTAATCCGTGTGTGTGTGTGTGTGTGTGTGTGTGTGTGTGTGTGTGTGTGTGTGTGTGTATGTATGTGTGCGCAGCATTGTGAGCCCATCTCCCCAGCAGCCAGTACTCTGGCCATGGTCCTGACCAGAGGCCTGAGCATGGAGCAGCAGAAGAGCAGCAGAGACTCCCTGCAGTACTCCAGTGGCTACAGCACCCAGACCAACACCCCGTCCTGCTCCGAGGACACCATCCCCTCACAAGGTAACACTGCTCATTTGGGTGTCATCCCAATCGTTATCTACATTATAAGATGAAAAAAACCTTAAAGATTTAGTTCCCATCAGTATATGGTGTGGGATACCATGAGAAAATGGATGCTCATGGCATATCCTTACTTTCAGGTTCTGATTATGAGTGCTACTCTCTCAACGGGGACGCTGACAGCGAAGGTCAGGCAGACTTTGACAAGTCCTCCACGATCCCGCGACACAGCAACATTGCCCAGAACTACCGCCGCATGATCCAAACCAAGAGACCTGCCAGCACCGCAGGCCTGCCCGCTGGTAAAACCCCTCAGGGGACTACAAACGGAGCAGGGGGAGGGGGCTCAGGGGCCATTGCCTCCGGGACAGCCACCATTCGCCGGACACCATCCTCCAAAACCGGGGTGAGGCGCACCCCGTCCACATCTGGCCCCATCCCCATCCGCCCCCCCATTGTCCCAGTCAAGACCCCCACAGTCCCAGACTCCCCGGGGTACGCCAGCCCGACCCAGCAGCGCTCTGGCAGCGAGGAGTTTCTGTACGGCGACGACCCGTCCGCTACAGACTACATGAGGGCTTCTCCCAAGCGGCTGAGCCTGCCGGACACGGCTTGGGGCTGCGGAGCGGGGTTGGACAGGACCGTTTACGCCCAGCAGCCCCCAGGCATGGCCGCCCACGGCGTCGAGGAGGACCCTCTGCTGGCCGCCAACCGCCACAGCCTGGTGGAGAAGATAGGAGAGCTGGCGGCCAGTGCCCACGCCCTGGGCGAGGGTCAGTTCCCCTTCCCCAGCTTGCTGCTCGGAGACCTGGCTCAGTCTGCCCGCTTGGTGTCCCAGGGGCCGCCCTCTGCAGCCCAGGGGGACGTGGATATGCTGGTGTCCATACGCCGTGGGGTGAGGCTCCGCAAGGCCATGACCGATGACAGGTCGGCCCCCAGGATCCTGCGGTAGCCGGTGAGAGAAGAAAGGCTGCGGTGTCCTTATTAACAGACTGAAGCTGTGTCGTGAAATGCAACAACAACGCTCATGTAATACATGAACTCGGTTAACTGAGAGGACGTAATATGCGGTGAATGAAGGCAGGTTGATTAAAAGAAATGTACAAAGGATGACAAATTAAATGAATGACCATGGACAATGTCATGTCATTTCATTTCATTTTATGTATGTATTGCGTACAAAGTAACCCACGTTTTTTTGGTTGTATTATTCTTTTGTCTGTCTGTGGGCTTTGTGGCTGTGCTTCTCTGTTCCCTGTGACCGGTGGTTTCAGCCCAGCTTGTCCCTTTAGACCCAGTGGCCAGAATGTCACTGCAGTAGGGATCCAATGCTCTGTGTCGTTATTCTTCCTCTTATCATTATTATTATTATTATTATTATTATTATTGTGCATTTTAATGAACACAGCCACCTGTCAGTGGAAGGTGATGGGCTGAAGTGCTCTGTGAGCCTGTCTGTATGTTGTGTTCCATCACATTACTGTACGTGTACCGTATTACTGTTTGGTTTCATAAGCTGAAAACCAACTGTGTAAGTCATGTAAAATAGGAGCAATATGGCAGTGTTTTTATTGCTGTACTGTACTGTCAATATATTCTGCAATTAAACAGGCTTTTTACTGTAAAACGACTTGACTCTCAGTGTTGGGAAGTATCATGCATTAGCTACTCTCAGGATGCAAATAACCTGGTAAACCTGCCAGAATACTGACAGCAGTGCTGTGAAATAATGTATATTGTTACATAATGGTATTACTGACATATATTAATAGTTATTAATAGCACATCATCAATAGTTATTGAACATACAATAGTAGCCTACATTTGTAGGCTACTATTGTTTTAAATGTCATTTTAGGTTTCATTATTTTCACAGATATAGCTATTTTATATGTCCAGTGCTAGGTAGCAAAAGTAAATCTGCGACCTAGCACTGGGGGGGGGGGGGGGGGGGCGCTTATTCATACCTGTGCAATCAACAATTTTTTTCATCAGTTAGGTTTAGTTCACTGTACCCACACCCAACATTGTACATGTTACATTGTACTGTATGACGCTGCAGCTATTTTCAACACCGCAATCCTCTGAAGAGCCAGGTGGGGGCGACAGAGATCTTCCACTGTGGCGGAGCTGCCACAGAGGAGCCACAGAGGAACAGCGATGGAGGAGACTGCTTCCTTGGTCAAATCGAGACACAGGTAAGGGACTATACGAGGGATCAGCCGAGCAGCATTTTGGTAAACAAACCGCGTCACTGGGTTGCAACGGCAATGGAACCCTATGGAGCGCAACTTAGTGACACGAGGCTTGTGTGTCTGACTAACCGGCTAACTCTGTTTACATTTTAAAAACTGCGACAGTTGGCACAACTTTAACACGACATGTTCCATTGCCGTTGCCACCCAGTGACGCGGTTAGCTTCTTTTTTTTAAACCAGTGAACCAACACCACATGTATAAAACACGATACACATTAGCCTACACACATAGCCTATTTCAGAATAGTTATGCCATGCTTTAGGTTAAAGGACACAAAAACAACCAAAACAAATTAATTGTGGCCAATTTCCTGTATATTCTGAACCATAATATCTAAATATTCTGAAGTATATGAGACGTAGGCTATTTCCCTGCTAAATGAGCCGCACTGAATGCAATCAACTCCCTCTCATAGGCTAAATTATAGGCGCTGCAGGAAAACAAAAGGCTAAATTGAGTGTAAAACCTGCTTCCCTCTGGATGACAGTGATGGACCGAGGCCCTTTACCTGGTTGCCCCCTATCTAAAGGGCTTCAATCTATGAGCATGTCCATTTATACCTGATTTGTTGGAAACATGGAAGATAATAAATTCGAATTAGACAAGATAAGGAAGATCAGATCATTTAATTCAGTGTCCAGCCTGACTAGCAGGGTGGCAGGAGGGTGGTTGGCGTGGGTGGTGTCCGGTCCAGTATGGTCTGCATGTGTGTCAGACATGATGTGGTATAGCCTACTGCAGGACCACCAAGTCTGACAAAATGAATAATCTGCTCAACTCAGCGCGCCTACAATACATTTCCCATTTCCCCCAAATGGATTTGTCATAATCCTCTCAGCTTCATAAATAGCATGTTATTGAGTTTATACTATTCGTTTATAGCCTTGAATGAACTGGTCTGGTAATGGGAACCTGCCTAATGGCCGGGGCTTGGCGGAATAGCTTAATTACTCTCCCTGGCTGCAGTGAAAACATGAAGTATTTGTTGCATTGTGTATCGGGCAATGTTCTCTCTCTCTCTCTCTCTCTCTGTCTCTCTCCCTCCCTCTAAACTCAGCAATTCATAAAGAATATCATCACTCCCTCTTTCACACATCTCACCTTGTATTTAGGATGGCACTGACTGTCTGAGCTGAGCCACTGAGCTCATTTTCAGTGACTACCTCCCGTGTCTTTTGTTTATGTGAGAACTCTTTTAATGTGCTGCTAATAGATAGTCATGTTCCTCCAAGGCTAGAGCAAGATGAAGATACTCTTGAAAACCAAATGATCAGAGTGTGCTAATCATTGAGGCAGCCCCAGGCTGCTCTAATCAGAATGTAGACATTACAATAGCTCTCCTCAGAATAGATGTGGCCCCTGAAATCGCAGGCCTTTGTTTCTATGTGAACAACTAGGCATTAATCATGAGATTATTTTTGGCTTATTCTTTCAAAGTGGCTAATGTTGTTCTCTTTTTATTATTCTTAGTGAGTCACAAATGCCAGCCTCCAGGAGAAGTGGCATTCTGAGCAACAAAGGCTGAAGTGACACTCGGTAATTAGACGGTTTGGTTCGTCTGCTACTCCCTGTGCATAAGTGACATTTTCAAAACCGGCTAGTAACTCTGCCGCATAATTCTCGATGAAGGTGGAGACTGAACCTGGTTGCCCGCGTTGTGCTCCATAATTAATATCCATATTAATACACTGTGAAGGGTTGCTGCTACAGAACGGCCTAAATAGTACAGTAGGTGGTAGGCGCCTCGAGGGGCTCACAGATCAAATCTAATTAGCCGTACCTAATACATGAGAGAAATGTCTTTATATTTATCCAGCTCCTCTAACCGCTCTTTGCCTCCAGGTTTTGTTGGGGGGGGAAATGTCCTGCGGGGGCCGTATAGTCAGGAACGCTGCAGCACAGTGAGCCGCACTACAGAGCTGCTGGTTTCAATGGTGCTGCAGAAATGGCTCTTCCAAGGGAGTGTGTGTGTGTGTGTGGGGGGGGGGGGGGGGGGGGGGGCAGGCGTAGGGGGGTGGCGTCCATAAATGTTCACTATAAATGTTCACAGATGAATGGCACCCAGAGAGCCGGATGCTTAGTCATCCATTTTAATTGTCCCGTCGTTTCTTTACTGTAATACACCTGCCTGTTTCAGCCAATTATTTCACTGACTTCTGCTGAACAGCCTATTTCAAGACATTTCTAACACCCTACTTATGCCGTGGCACAAACACACTATTAACTCCATGCCAGCACCACAGAATCCCCTTAACAATGCCCCCCATTATTTCCCCTTTTTGCTCTGTTTTTTTTTCCACCAGGGAAGATAATAGACAGCCTACAACTTAGAGAGACTATACGTCGAGAGGAGCGCCTCCTCCGCCCCACCATCCACGGTCTCTGAGGGATGTCAAGGCAATGGTAGGAAAGTTTTTTAAGTGCTGCCAAAGCTACAACCTTTGCCTTTAAGAAGCCTCGCCTGCTTCTATTTGAGTGAAGGGAATGGATTTGGTCAATTATTCATTAAGCATGAAGCAATCTAATGTTGGTTGGCTACTTCCTTAATGCCCTGCAGCTCGCAGTTATCTGTTGGAAAGTAGGGATGATGAAAGGATTTCAGCAATTATTTTTATTTTTTATTATTATTATGCATTACAGTTGTTTTTATGTGGTGTATGTTGGCGTTTCATCTCGTGCAGATAGAAGTGCTGCAGCCCTCAAGTCAACTAGCCCTCTCTCACTACTACAGTGTACGGCCTGACCCAGTGATTGAATGAGTGCTCGCTGCTATCTCTCACACTGGCAGTCATGGTCCATTTGAACATGATAAAAGACAGGATTTGATTTGCATTGGGTAAGCACTTAGAAAGTTCAAAGTAAAGTTACATGGTACAGTAGAGCAGAGGAGAACAGAAGGCCCTTTAGAAACAACAACAACAACACACACACAAAAAGAATTAGAGAAAAGCCCATGAACGTGATTCCACCCAGATTCACACGCTCTATTTTGAGCTTTTTATTTTAGCTTCACCTAAAAGGAAAACACCTGTGTTGTTCAGCATACATACATTTCTCGGTTCATTTCCATGAAGTAGGCATCTCACGTGCTACACGCGCTCGATTCCCAGGCTCACCCGCTGTGCGGCCTCGCCCGCCCTGCAGCTCGCCGAGCTGGCCCTGCAGCTCACAGATGCAGCTCGCCTACTGCGCTGCCTCGCCCGCAGCTCGGGTGCTGCGTGGCCTCGCCTGCCCTATTGAGACGCGGCCCCTTTTGTCTTCCTCTCTCTCTCCCTCAGTCTCTCTCCCCCTCTCTCTCTCCCTCAGTCTCTCTCCCCCTCTCTCTCTCCCTCAGTCTCTCCCCCCTCTCTCGCCCTCTCCCTCAGTCTATCTCCCTCTCCTCTCTCTCCCTCTCACTCTGTGTGTCTCTCCCCCTCTCTCCACACTAACACTATAGGACGAATCGGCATGACGTCACTTGCCACCCAGAAATGCGGAAGCCCGCGGCAGTTATTCATATGAGTTGTGCCAAACAAACGTTAATATCTCAAAAACGATACATCACTTCGCTTATATTTTGACATTCTGAGTGAGAGCAGAAGTAGCTCAAGGGTTTGATGTATAATACATGCATGTCGTGTTGAAGTTGTGTGAACTGTCGCCGTTTTTTTTTTAATGTAAACAGAGTCAGCCCGCTAGAGTCAGACACTCAAGCCTCCCAAAGCTCACGCTCCACAGGGTTCCATTGGCGTTGCCACCCAGTGACGTGGTTTGTTTACCAAAATGCTGCTCGGCTGATCCCTCGTATAAGGACCGTTCCATTAAATGGCATCCTTTTCATAATTTGGAGAAAGGCTCTTTTATTAGTTCACACATTTTGAAATGTAATTTAAAAGGCTAGAGATTGCACAAACAGCAGAGTGACACCAGCGAGGCATATATTGTGTGCTGTGTCAACAAACAAAAGCCCACAGCTATCTGTTCCAATATGAACAGCTGCCTGCTTTGATTCAGAAGTGTCTGGGAGCTGACTGCCAGGTACCAACGCTCTTCCCTCAAAACAACCCTTTTCTGCACAAAGTCAATCCATCTGAACTTGCAGTGATGGATTGTGGCTTCAAATTGATAAGGATATCTGACAGAGGGAGTTCTGATGAACTTGCAAACTGAATGCAGATGTAGGAGCAGTATGTAATGTGGCATTGATTTATTTACCCAACAACACCCCCAATGAATTGAACCTCTGTATGAAGTAACAAATAATAAGATGTGAGTGACAGACCCAGCAGCTGTTCTCACCCCTGCGGATTGCATTACTCCCCTTTCTTTCTGACAACTCAAGGTATTCCAGTCCATGTCATATTTAGCATTCTGTCTCATCGCAGACTGAGAGCTGAGGGGAATGGAGAGTGTGCAGTCTGTCTCATCGCAGACTGAGAGCTGAGGGGAATGGAGAGTGTGCAGTCTGTGAGAATCAGCAGTCGACCACCTACAGATAAAGTTGCTCTGCACACTATAGCGGGAGGGCAGACAGAGAGCAGTCGAGGTGACAATGTTCATTCTGAATACTGCTGAACATACAACACCTGCAGCACAGATACACAGTGTACACATCTCACTCCATGATGGTTACATGCTTAACAGCCCATATCATAGGACTTTGAGTTTTAGGTTTGAGTCAACCGTTTCACTGGTTTTTCATGCTTTCATAATGCTGTATTTCCGGACTTGGTATTTTCTCCAACAAAGCCATGTGATTATGAAAATAGGTTGCATATGGCTGCAGTGACATCAAGATTAGAAAAGTGGGCTTGTGGCCAGAAGTTTGCAAGTTCAATTCCCCAGTCAGGTTGGGGATATGTGGTGGGGGAGCAGTTGAGGTGCCACTGAGCAAGGCAAGTCAGTCCACCCCCAGCTGCTTCAGTGGAGCCCCTCGGTGACCAATGGGAGACTTTGATTATTCTACTGGGCAGCTCTTACATGTGGACATGTGTAACGTGTGCATGTGAAGCAGAGCGTTGCTGGGAAAAGCGCGTGCATGCGCTCACTCGACTTTCCCTGGCTGGATGAAATAAACAAATACTAGTGACTTTGGCTCCATCAACATTTCTATATGCTGAGAGAGCAGCTTTGTAGCAGAGAGACTCCCCACAGCTGCTTGGGGACTACAGTCGCTCAAACAGGGCTGGTCGGGGTTTGAGGCGGGGACCCCCCTGACCATCACGCAGGGTGGAGGATCTACCGCGTCCTCCCGTGCGCCACGCCCCCGCACTTGGCGCTGTCCGGCGCTCCGGTGCTGATCGCTGGGTACGACCACAGAACAACCGCCTGCAGCGCTGTGTGTGGACGGGCTGCACGCTGCAGCGGCGCTGAATGGAGCCATGATGCGACTCGTCTCCCCAGGATGAGAAGAGGTTAAAGTTCAGAGACGTCACTTGACCAGAATCATACCGTGGAGAAGCATGACGGAAATGTTTTTTTAAGTTTGGGATTTTGTTGTTGTTTGTTTTTTAATGATTTACTGTCAGCACTCCTGAAGCACTCGGAGGAACAGAACTTGTCACCAACATGATTTGGGGGGCTTTGCTTCTATGCTGCCTCCTGACACTGGTTTTCGGATATAAGACTGATGAGCGACTGCCTTTCTTCCACGGGCATGTTTTTGAGAACTCGCCGGCGTCGTCCAAAGTGAACGGACTGAGCATTCCGGCGAAGCGCATCAACGCGCAAAAATGGTGCCCAGAGTCCGGGATGCACCTGAAACTGTCTGGAAACGGGAGCGAAGATTTCCGCATCTTCGCCCACCACCAGCGGGGGAATGTGCTGCTAAAAACATCCCGGGTTTTAGACAGAGAGGCACGGGCAGAATACCTCCTGAGTGTCGGTCTGTGCTGCCAGACCTGCGCGTCGGAGCCCGGCGTCGTCTTCGATGTGGCGTCGGTAAAAGTAGACGTTTTGGACACCAACGACCACGAGCCCGCTTTTCGCAGTGCAGACGCCGTGTACATAACTTTAGACGACACCACGGCTCTCCGTAGCGTGGTGTACAGGCTGGAGGCTGTCGACGCGGACAGCGGAAAGAACGCAGAGCTGGCATACGTGTCCATGCCCAAAAACGGCAGTTTCTATGTTGTCCCGAAAACAGGCGAAGTTTTGCTGGTTGACTCCATCCTGGGGCTCCCCTCTCAAGTCCAATTCTATGTTTATGCCAAAGACCACGGATGGCCCCCTCTGACCAGTAAAGGTGTAGTGGTCATCATTACGCCCCACCGGTGGGCGACGCGTCCTGCTGAATTAAGCCGGGAGTCAGGGAGGGCAGGGCGGTCGCCGAGGGCTCTGCTGGAGCCCGGCACCGTGCTCTCCCTCAACGTGTCCGAAGACGCCAGCATAGGCTCGGTCATAACGAGCCTGAGTCCCGCCAGGTTTCAGTCGGCCGCCTACGAGTTGATCTACCCGGAGTCAGAGAGCTCCCCGGTCACCGTGGGGCGCGACAGTGGAGATATCACCATAGCCAGGCGTTTGGATAGGGAGACAGAGCCTTTCGTGGAGCTCACTGTTAAGATTCAGGACAAACGAGGTGTGTAGTCTATTGCACTATTAGGTCATACCCCTCCCCACCCCTATTTGCATTGTGGTGATGTCCTATAATGGAATATATTGCATGCATGATGTGGCAGAACTGTGCCGCCATCTGGACAGCTCACACTTCATCACAAGAGCCCCCCCCCACCCCACCCCACCCCACCCAAAACACCTGACATGATCAATAAGGCTGTCACTGTAGCTGCAGCACAGCCTCATTCAACAGGTGTGCGTCATTATCCATCCATCCATCCACACGCCTGAAATATTAACCCAAATGCTGCGCATCAATATTACAGTGTTCCATGGCATAATCTCCAGAGTGGTCCAATTTACCATGATTTGAACAGGTTGGCAAGATGTTTCAATTACGGATTAACATCATTCACACTCATTCGTGGGAGGCAGAAGTTGATCTTTTCAATATATGTTCAGGGTCTTTGTGAACTGGATGAATTATGACCGTGGTCTGTGGCTGTGAAGTTGAGTTCAGTGCTAATCCCTATAGAGTGGCAAACCGCTGTGTCTCTCTCTCTCTGTGTGTGTGTGTGTGTGTGTGTGTGTGTGTGTGTGTGTGTGTGTGTGTGTGTGTGTGTCTCTCTCTCTCTCGCTCTCTCTCTCTCTCTCTCTCTCATCTGCTGGTATTATCTCTCTAATCCTCCTCTCATTCACTCCCTATAGCCCCGGGGATTTGAAGTGGTGCTGCCACAGTCAGGAATCCTCTCTAATTCTGGGAGGGAGAGAGAAACTCCCCGTATCTGTCCTTTATATTTTGTTTTCCCCCCACCCCGAAGTTGGAGTCCTGGTAGCCTACAAAGAAACATTTGTGGCACAGAATATTTTTAATAATACATTGAAATGATTTGCGATGTTATTGTACCGCACAGCATGCAGGGAACGTGCACTGCTTTCATTTGAATAGCTTGCTGCTGTTACAGTGCACAGCTCTTCCAGATTGCAATCGCACTCCTGATTGGGACACATTCTTGTGGCGAAGCTTTTCAGTGGGAGCAAAAAATAGCTGGAATTCTATCTTTTTCTTTATACGGTAGATGTAAGCCTCTCTAGTCTGACAGATATTCAGATACCTTCCTCCATTTTCCTTCTCTCACCTGCCAAACTCTCCTCTGCTGATCAAAGGCATGGCATGTCCTTTATCCTGTGAACATAGCTTTCCAGACACAATCTTCACTCCAGTCTGTAAGGGCGGGCCTTTCTTCCCCTTGTCTCTTTCCCAATCCGCACATACATGGCTCTTTGAGTGATGGAGTCCATTTTAGCTGGTTTTGAGGGATTTAGCCTAATCCTCTCCCACTAGAATTGGCCTGCTATATCGTTGCATGGGTTTGCTTGGGTTTTGCAATAAATACGTGGTCTGTCTCATGCAAAGAGAAGCAAGCCTCATGGTACATTATTACAGGCTGAGAGAGGATGAGACGAAGGCTCGCACACTGTGTGTGTGCGTCTGGGCGTTTGTGTGTAATTGTGTATGCAAGTGTGAAACTACATGGTCATACTAAGGCACGCTGAAAATGACGTTCCCGCCTACATGTGCGTAAAAAACATTTTAATAAGACCCCTTGGTGTTGCGTTGTCTCTCCCCATCTTCGTCCTGTGAGGCCCCAGTAGCACAGAGCTGTCCGTGGTGCTGACCGTCACCTGCTGCATGCCAGACAGGGAGCATGCAGGAAATAGTCTTCTCACTGCAGCTCAAGGTTACAGGAGCTTGCTGAATTCTAATCTATTTTACACGCTAATCCTACTACAAATATTTAGTTGAGTTTATTTGGCTTCTAATAACAATTCCATCCCATATAGCCTATATATAGGCAAATAGTTAATGTCCATAGTTAATGTGGGCATGGAACAGTAATCAGCGGTGCAAGGCTTTCTCAATGTTAATACGTTTTGCTGTGGGTACAATGTTCTGATTAAAGCCATCACAGCTATCATCTGAGCTGTTGAAATGGAGATTAAAAAAAGGCTACTTTGACACCGAGGTTTCTTAGATTAAATGATTCTGTCACACTGCAGATAAGGAGGAGATGCAATAGCAGTCTGGGATGCCCTCAGTATTGAGTCCATCCTCACCCCAGGAGACACACTTACCTGTATGAAAATGCACGCAGCCAATCTTCTGTCGCCCATGTGTCTAAGATATGGCACATTTGGATACTTGGCCTAGAAACAAAAATAAAATGATACGTAAAAATGAATACTTGGCCTACTTTGCATGCATCCTTTGTATTACTCATAACAAATGTTTTTGAGTGCATTTTGAATAAATGTAATATTACACTTTGGCAGACCGAACTGGGTTATGTCTATCCACAACAAAATGTAGCAGCATCAGTACTGAGAGCAATGTGCCACTGTGCTCAGTGTTTTGTTTCCTAATTAAGCAGGAAATAACAGTTTGTCATGCATGAAGAGATGTACATTCACCAAGATGGTTATTGTTGCTCCCAATCAGGCATATCATTTAAAATAATCTACCATATCACAAAGACAATTACATGTTGAAAGTTAGACTCCTCCTGAATCCTGATATGTCATTTTTCATCACTGTGATTTTCTGCTCAAATTTACCACCATAATTGTTCACTTTACGCATATGACTACAATGCCTACAATTACCATTGACTGTAACCAGTGTTGGGCTTCTCCCTCACACCCCACCTAAATATTATTCCCTCAGGGAAGTGATTTAACTGATTTGTTAAACTAACCTACTTGTTACAGCTAATTTCCTTCCATTACATGTCCATGTAATGTCCTTTTACAAATTGGTAACTGCTTTTACCTTAAAAATTGGGATAATTTAATGACCTCAGAGTCACTATTTTTTCTTTTCTTCATTTCATCTAGCTCAGTGCGGAAGGTCAACTGAAAGTATAAAACCAATCAGTGTATGGGTGCGGGCTATCATTTTTGGATTATTTGGACTATTTAGATATTCAGGCTTCAGGTGGATGATCACAAAAGCAACAAATTCTATTTTTGTTGGTAACCATTATTTTTGAGATTGAAACTTGGAAAAGTAACAGTACCCTTGCACCAACACTGACTGTATAACCCATAAGCAAACATAAATAGCCTACAGCAACATCCTGGCAGTATAAGTGCACACCCCCTCCCCCCCCTCCCAACCCGATGCATCACATTCAGTCCAGTATCACCTCATCTGTCTGAACGGCCCTCTCTTGCTTGGGGCCCCCGTGAAATACCACCCCTCCCCCCCCCCCCCCCCCCCCCCCCCCCCCCCACTGGTGAAGCCCTGCTGATGTGGCAGAGATGTGTTTTCCGTTCTATTTTCAGTGCAGTGAAAAGCCCCCGACATCACAAAGCAGCAGTGCGTTTTGGACGTCGTCTCTGTGTCTGAAAGTCGTCGTATATGAAAAGTGGTAAATAGCGGTAAGCCATGACTCATGCCTCTCAGAGATTGGTTGGGTCGGTGGTGGTGGTGGTGGTGGTGTTTTGGAGGAGAGGGACTGAGGGACCTCTGTAGTTGTTTCTGTAAAGGATTGTGTTGCCCCTCAAGAGGACGTCGGCTCACATTTTGTATTGGAGTGGAATTTTGCTTTTGCTTGTGTCCCTCCCCAAGACTCCCCTTTTTCTCTGCACCTGAGCAGAAGTCTGTTAATGCTATCAGACGCACAAGTATTGAGCAAGTGGTGCAGTCCTTTGTGAGCTGGAGTGGGGAATATTGGAGTGCTTTCTCCCGCCTTTCCCTATATGTGGGCAGGATGGCATTCAGCTTGTGGTAATCACCTCGGCTCAGCCTGGTTTGTCAGAGAACCTACTCCCTCTCTCGCTCCCTAGTCTTCTCTGTCTCTATCTCTCTCTCTTTCTCTCTGTGTCTCTCTCTCTCTCTCTCTTTCTTTCTCTCTCACCTCCGCCTCTGTCTCTTAGTCAATGTCTTGCCTCATGCTGCTTTTAATCCAATTCCCTCCTTCCTACTAATTTCTATCCAGTGTATTTGCATATTCCCCTTGTGATGTGAAATGAATTGAGAAGAGACTCGACCTTATTTTTATTTGTAATTTGTGGCTGTGGGGCTGTTTGTTTAAGTAGAAAACAATTCGGCGAAAGCCCGACTGCATTCATTCAATTTAGGGAAATGACCCCTGTGGTGATTGCGTTTTGGTCGTTTCTCGCATTGGTACCGAGTCCGACGTACCCGAGTGGCGTTGTGTAAATGTGTTTGCGTAGCTGTCTGTGATGGGTCCCTACAGTATCCAGATTCGCCCCAGAAGAGATTCTCAGATTTATTGCTTTGGATGCCGTGCTGTGATGCTGCCGCAGCTCACCCCGAGCGTTTTGATACTCTGCTCTGTGCTCTTTCTGATACAAAATGAATGTGTCTAAAGAACCGTGCACCCCTGCAGTCTTCTTCTCTCTGTCCTAGCATGTTCTGCTGTCCCAGGAGGAGGGAGGGAGGGTGGTGGGAGGGAGGGAGGGAGAGAGGGAGGCTTGAGGGTGGTGGGAGGGAGGGAGGGAGGGAGGGAGGCTTGAGGGTGGTGGGAGGGAGGGAGGGAGGCTTGAGGGTGGAGGGAGGGAGGGAGGGAGGCTTGAGGGTGGTGGTGGGAGGGAGGGTGGAGGGAGGGAGGGAGGCTTGAGGGTGGTGGGAGGGAGGGAGGGAGAGAGGGAGGCTTGAGGGTGGTGGGAGGGAGGGTGGAGGGAGGGAGGGAGGCTTGAGGGGAGGGAGGGAGGGAGGGAGGGAGGGAGGGAGGGAGGGAGGGAGGGAGAGCAGTTTCTTTGAGATGGGATTAAGGAGGCAGCGGGAGCAGGAAAGAGAAAGGAGGCGAGCGCTCTCGGCCTTTTTAGGGAGATATTTAACAAAACCCCATCGCCAGAATCTGAAAACTGTGAAAAGCAGGGATATGTACAATATCAATGTAAATGTGAAACAAAACGTGGACAAAATATTCTGAAACACGTCTACAATCTCAACATAAAGTAAATTTGAAAGAAAACTGCAGTTCATTTGAAAACCTTGCTGCCTTTCCAAAGTTAAACTAGACATGTAAGTTTAGGGTTATGGTTTAGATATGTTTAGGCATGTAAGCTTAGGGTTATGGTTTAGTTATGTTTAGGCATGTAAGCTTAGGGTTATGTTTGGTTATGTTTAGCATGTAAGCTTAGGGTGATGTTTGGTTATGTTTAGACATGTAAGTTTAGGGTGATGTTTGGTTGTGTTTAGACATGTAAGCTTAGGGTGATGTTTGGTTATGTTTAGGCATGTAAGTTTAGGGTTATGGTTTAGATATGTTTAGGCATGTAAGTTTAGGGTGATGTTTGGTTATGTTTAGACATGTAAGTTTAGGGTTATGGTTTAGTTATGTTTAGACATGTAAGCTTAGGGTTATGGTTTAGTTATGTTTAGACATGTAAGTTTAGGGTGATGTTTGGTTATGTTTAGACATGTAAGCTTAGGGTGATGTTTGGTTATGTTTAGACATGTAAGTTTAGGGTTATGGTTTAGTTATGTTTAGGCATGTAAGCTTAGGGTGATGTTTGGTTATGTTTAGACATGTAAGTTTAGGGTGATGTTTGGTTATGTTTAGGCATGTAAGCTTAGGGTGATGTTTGGTTATGTTTAGACATGGAAGCTTAGGGTTATGGTTTAGTTATGTTTAGGCATGTAAGTTTAGGGTGATGTTTGGTTATGTTTAGGCATGTAAGCTTAGGGTGATGTTTGGTTATGTTTAGACATGTAAGCTTAGGGTTATGGTTTGGTTATGTTTAGACATGTAAGTTTAGGGTGATGTTTGGTTATGTTTAGACATGTAAGTTTAGGGTTATGGTTTAGTTATGTTTAGGCATGTAAGCTTAGGGTTATGGTTTAGTTATGTTTAGGCATGTAAGTTTAGGGTTATGGTTTGGTTATGTTTAGGCATGTAAGTTTAGGGTGATGTTTGGTTATGTTTAGACATGTAAGCTTAGGGTGATGTTTGGTTATGTTTAGACATGTAAGTTTAGGGTTATGGTTTGGTTATGTTTAGACATGTAAGCTTAGGGGTATGGTTTGGTTATGTTTAGACATGTAAGTTTAGGGTGATGTTTGGTTATGTTTAGGCATGTAAGCTTAGGGTGATGTTTGGTTATGTTTAGACATGTAAGCTTAGGGTTATGGTTTGGTTATGTTTAGACATGTAAGCTTAGGGTTATGGTTTGGGTTGAGGTTAAAACCAAAAGGCATAACACCATGTGCCTCGCGGAGTCGAACAGACGCTCTCTGGCTTGTAAGAGGGGAATCCATCAACCTCACTCTTTCACCCTCCAGCGACGTACTTCAACATGAGACAGTCGCTAGACTCCATGACGTGTATAGCGTTAATATTCACATATCTAGCATCTTCGGCTACTCGGAGTCCTCTCTGAACTTCCCTACAGCTGTGCAACAATCTTTGACACTGGGGACAACTGTCGCCAAAAGACTCATTCTGAAGGAATGGAAGTCCTCCTCTCCCCCTTCTTTTCAAGTCTGGCTGATGGCCATGGTTTCTGTTATACAGATGGAGAGACTCAGGTTCCTGAGAACCAACTCGCTTAGAAGGTTCTCAACTATTTGGGACCTGTTTCTGGCCTACTTTGACGAGGTTAAAAATGACTAGTGAGCAGTGACTAGGGTTAGGGGTGATGGACAGCTTGCCCGGTCGGTTTCCTGTGGAGCCCTTGGGTGGGATCCTATATGCATAATATCTCTCACAAGCACATAAGCACCTTTTGCAGCTGGTAGCACCACGTTACAATGCCAAATGTCAATGATGTATGTATTTTTTTCCTTATTTTTCTTTTCCTGTGTCTGAGCATGTTTGTCTTGTTCGTTTATTGTTCTATACAAAATTAGAAAAAAGATCACATATCTAGAAAGGTGATACGCAACATATTTTTTGTTGATAAATGTTAATGTTTTACATTTCCGTGGATCCCAAAAACGTACAATGCCGACATGTTATTCTGTCTCTCTGAGTGGGTTGGTATTTAAAGAGGACATACAAAACACACCATTAGTAGGGGCGTAGAAATGTCAGGGGGAGCGGTGTCACCGCCGCTGAGGCCACCGCGGGCACAGCCCCTGGCTTTAAGATGAAGCAGCTTCTGGGACGCAAAGGACAGAGAGCTGAGGATGAGAGAGAGAGAGAGAGAGAGAGAGCAAAGGACAGAGAGCCGAGGATGAGAGAGAGAGAGAGAGAGAGAGAGAGAGAGCAAAGGACAGAGCCGAGGATGAGAGAGAGAGAGAGAGAGAGAGAGAGCAAAGGACAGAGAGCCGAGGACGAGAGAGAGAGAGAGAGAGCTGAGGACGAGAGAGAGAGAGGGAAGGAGAAAGAAAAAGGAGTATGATGAAAGGTACATATTAGCTATGTGTTTATTGAAGATAACTAAAGGGCAGACGGATCAGAGGCAGGAAGTTGCACACGGCTGATAAGAGGTCAGTGAGACACTAATTGTCAGAGGCTTTAGAGAGCGGGAGGGAGGGAGAGAGAGAGAGAGAGAGAGAGAGGGAGAGAGAGAGAGAGAGAGAGAGAGAGAGAGAGAACGCACTGGGGTGGTGAGAGTGCAGGAGGGGAGTGAGGTGTGTTGTAGCCCGTGGTGCCGAGTGGATGTTTCAGGCCAGAGAGAGAGAGAGAGAGAGAGAGAGAGGGAGAGAGAGAGAGAGAGGGATGGAGGGAGAGAGAGAGAGAGAGAGAGAGAACGCAGTGGGGTGGTGAGAGTGCAGGAGGGGAGTGAGGTGTGTTGTAGCCCGTGGTGCCGAGTGGATGTTTCAGGCCAGAGAGAGAGAGAGAGAGGGAGGGAGAGAGAGAAAGAGGGATGGAGAGAGAGAGGGAGGGAGAGAGAGAGAGGGATGGAGGGAGAGAGAGAGAGAGGGAGAGAGAGAAGTATAATTCTATGTAGCAGAGAACACTAGGATGTGATCCTAGTGTATGTCTGAAAATTGTTGGCGGGCATATGGAAGGAAGATGAGAGGAAAAGTATAGCGTAGCAGTTGGAAGGGCATGTGGAGAGAGCACGAGAGAGAGAGAGAGAGAGAGAGAGAGAGCTTATTTTGTAACTCTCCCTGAAACTGTCGAGAGACAGAGAGAGGAAGGGAGAGAGAGACAGAGAGAGACAGAGAGAGATACAGTATGTTGAGTGAGGGGGCGTCTGGATAGTGTAGAGGTAAAAGCACTCGCCTACCACCGCAGAGACCTGTGTTCCGTTCCCGGCAGCGCTACTTCCAGCTTGGCCAGACGTTCCTACAGACAGAATTGGCCGTGTCTGTGGGTGGGAAGACGGTGGGGTATGAGTCCTGGTCGCTGCACTAGTGCCTCCTCTGGTCGGCGTGTTCGGGGGGGAGGGGAACTGGTGGGAATAGCGTCATCCTCCCACGCGCTGCGTCCTGCTGGTGTAACTCCTCGCAGGCGAGGTCAGGTGAAAAGAAGCGGCTGGCGACTGCACATGTATCGGAGGAAGCATGTGCTAGTCTACACTCCCCAGATCGGCAGAGGGGCAACGACTGGGACAGCAGGGGGGATTGGCCAAGTACAATTGGAGAGAAAATGGGAGAAAAACTTAATCAAACAAAAAATGATATGTAGAGTGAGGAAGACAGAGAGGGAGAGAGGGAGAGAGAGAGAGAGAGAGAGAGAGAGAGAGAGAGAGAGAGAGAGAGAGAGAGAGAGAGAGAGAGTGTATGTGGGTGTGTGTACTGCTATGCTGGGGTCACAGCAGGATAAGGTATCCTTATTGGCAGGAACAAAAAGTGTGTGTGTGTGTGTGTGTGTGTGTGTGTGTGTGTGTGTGTGTGTGTGTGTGTGTGTGTGTGTGTGTGTGTGTGTGTGTGTGTGTGTGTGTGTGTGTGTGTGTGTGAGAGAGAGACTTGACTTGGACTTGACTTGGACTTGTGATTTGGGACTCGTGACAATCTTAATAACAATCTAATAATAATTTCAACTAACCAATGCTCATCCTGTAAGCTAATAGATAACAGTGAGGATTCCTTAGTTTTGGATGTCCTTGTCCAGAGGAGCGTATCAGAAGGTTGTCTTTGTCACCATATCCATTGTGTAGGTTAGGGAAAGGTCTCAGAAAACCAGTCTTCAGATCCTTCACCAAGTTCCCTGGAGGAATCCTGACCTGAACTTCACTTTCCCTGGGTTGAATTTTGCCTTCCCCCAAATACCTGGAGATCTCCTTATCCTCATGTTGACATTCAGTTTGTGCCCCTGCAGGAGAGGATAGAGGGTTGACATTTGGGCGCAAGCTTTGACTATTTGAGCCCTGCCTCCCTCTCCTGACACCGGGCAGTGTCTCCACCAAGCAGCATGGCTTTGTCGCCCCCAAGGGAGCTGTGATTCCATCAGGTCCCAGAGTTCTTTCCACACTGTGTGACACTGAGATGATCAACCTGCTTTCTTTGATGACTCAGCTTTGATGATGCAGACAGTTTTCAAAGATTGTGATGGAGATCTTGAATCTTGAATGAGCTGTGCTGGCTACCACCCTCAAGGTTCTGAGCAGCCCAGAATATGCTGTGAGTGTGAAGGCCTAAAAATGTAACTAGTGCCCCCCGTGGGCGGGTTTTTTCCTTTCTTTTTCTGTCCAACAGATTCATTCCAGACCCCTGCAAACTATTTTGGCAAATTTTGCAGGCGATCGGAGCAACGGTGCGCCTTGCAGTTGCACCTCCGGACAAACAGACAGCCCTCCAATTATAGTATTAGGATAGGATATCAAAAGGTGAAAATGTCTCATTTTTACCATGTGAAGGGTTTTTGCAGGCGACCACGCATAATAGTACTTGAAGATAATGCATCCCATAATAACACCCATCTGTTACACAAGTATAATGAACCAGTCATAGTCATCATAAGACACACACACATACACACATACCAGTCCAGGGCTGGGCAATATATCAACATTATATGGATATTGTGATATGAGACTATTCATAGATATCTCATCTTAGATTTTGGATATCGTAATATTGTGATATGGCATACAGTAAGTGTTGTCTTTTCCAGATTTTAAAGGCTGTATAGTAAAGTGATGTGATTTTCCTGAACTTACCAGACTGTTCTAGCTGTTCTATTAATTGCCTTTACCCACTTAGTCATTATATCCACATTACTGATGATTATTATCAAAAGTCTCATTGTGTATTTTTGTGTGTGAAAGCACCAATAGTCATCCCCATGATATTGTTGCAACATTGATAAATGTAGGTATAAATATAGGTAGAAAATATTGTGATATTCGATTTTGTCCATATCGCCCAGCCCTAACACACACGCACGCACACGCACACACACACACACACACACACACACACACACACACACACACACATACACCCCCGAGAATACTCATTCATAATACATGCAAGTATACATAAACACTACCATTAACAGTGTGTGTGTGTGACACCAGCAGCAGCGGAAAAGGGAACAGTGAGTATAGGGCACAGGGGGTTTTGACCAGGCCGAGGGTGTGTGTGCATTATTGATGTCCATTACCACAGACATGGTCACGTCCAGACGTGGCAGGGCGGCTGCTGCTGTGCTGCTGGAACATCTCGCTGACCTCCAAAGATTCACAGAAACACCTCGGAGCCGTCCTGCTGTTTCCCCCGTATGATAAATTAACACAACTTGTACAACTTATCACCAGCTGAGAAGGTCTGGCGGTTATTAAATCTCGCCCGTTGACGCGTTGACACCAACTTAGTGGGAGGCAGAGATTTGAGTTTGAAGCTTCTCTAGACGTTGATTTAATCTGCCTCCATTGTGTTGCTCCTGCGACTGTCTAAATTTAGAATGATTTTATAATGAACACAATAGCAGAGTTTATTTCACCGACTGAAGGCCTGCTCTCCTCCACCACCTGCCAATGCCACAACCCCCATCCCCCCCCCCCCCCCCGCCCCCCTCGGTCTGTGTGAAACTTTTGTCTTGGCTTCACCTTTGCACGCTCCATAGCCTCTCTCTCTCGGTGGCCCCAGAGAGCCCCAGAGATTTCCCCGGAGAGAGCCATTGATTTTGTGCTATTGATTAACCAGGAGGTGTTTTGCTCCCAGTCACAAAACATCGCTTTAAACAACAATTTATATGTCGAGGAATAGGCTGCGACAGACTGCTGCTGATAGTTTACAAACTGGTGGAGAGCTGGGCTGGGGTATGTGATGGAGTCGACGCGCTGATAGAACTGTCCTAAAGCACTAGTAATGAATCAGCCCTTCAGACAGGCCCGCCTATAGGCTAGACTGAGCAAGGGAAATTGGTGCTGGCATGAGGATGTGCCATGGGAATTCGATGCCTTGTGTTTATTTGTCTACTTTGTCTTGAGTTTCTCGACCTTTTCTACCCTGAGGTCCAATTAACTGAGCATAACAATGGTTGCAGGCAGCCCAGCGCTCTCGGTGGCCCAAGGAGACACTGATCCACGCGCGCGCACGCCCGGCACAGACGAGCGGCTGAAAGTTTCGCCGGGTGAGCCGTGAACAGGGAGGCTTTTTCATCGCAGGACACAAGATCACATGGTTGGTCAAGTCGGCGAGTGAGATGTTTTGACGTGCTGTTGAACTTTGCTGGGGGAGAAAAGGGCAGAAATTGCAGTAATTGTGCGACACCAATTTGCACAGTGAGAAGAAGGTTGGCTGAAAATGAGTGCCGCGCAAGAAGAGAGAGAGAGAGAGGGCGGAACGAAGAGAAAAAGTTTGGCTTATTCCTTAGTCTGACTGACGATCAAAAAAGACGAGGTTGTAGTAGCCACATCTGGGATAATAAAATGCTTTTGAAGATGATGTCCATCTCATGGTTCAGTAATCAATTCTGGGAGATGGAGAGACTAGGACCTCATCTTAGCCAGAGGATGACTGATGATTACAGTCACAGGTGTCTGATACGGAGGAAATGTAGTGTCTCTCAAGGCTGATGAACGACACCTAGGGGAAAGAATGGGCGACACGGGCTGTTATTTGGATATTAATGTGTGTGTGTGTGTGTGTGTGTGTGTGTGTGTGTGTGTGTGTGTGTGTGTGTGTGTGTGTGTGTGTGTGTGTGTGTGTGTGTGTGTGTGTGTGTGTGTGTGTGTGTGTGTGTGTGTGTGTGTGTGTGTGTGTGTGTGGCAGAGAGAGGGAGAGAGCCAGATAAAGAGAGATAGATAGACACGTAAACAGAGGGCCCAAAGCATGGCTGAGACAAAAGCAGGATGTAGAAAGCACTGTTTTTGTTGCTGCTTTGCATTCCTTTGTTGTGTTGTCATCTCAGTCGGAGTGCAGATTGGCATATTGTACGCTTTTTTCTCATATTCTCCCCATTTGTGGTCGAACACGTCTGTTATGCGCGCTCCAAACGAGGCTATTGTGCGTGTGCGCTGGCTGTTTGTTTGTTTGTTTGTTTTGTTTTAACTGCGGTTCGACTGCCAATTTGTGGCGGTTCTCAGCGGAGCCGGCGAGCGCGCGCGACTCTCCTTCTTCCTCTCTGCGTTGACAGCGCAGGGCTTAGTTCCACGGACTAATCAGACCATATGTTCTCTGCGGTCTGATGATGTGCGGAGAAGGGTGGGATGGCGATGCTATGTCATTAGCAGTGCCAGCAACACACAGACACGCACCACCGCCACACACTGACTGTGAGGACCAAGACCTGAGCTGAGAGCGCAGGTTCAGTGCAGTCCTCACTCCTCATGGCCCCTGTGTGCCTCTACATGAAAACAAAAGAGATTGGAAAATGAGAAGTCAAGTTTATGCATACATAAGACCAACCCCCGCTCTCAAAACACCCCAATCGAAAACTGAATCATTTCTCTGTCTAGGCCTATTTTACAATTATAAAATCATTTAGGTTACTACAATAATTAGGTCTACTTTTGATTTGGATAATTAGGCCTACTTTTATCAATGTATGCCAAATTATGGAAATGTCTGTAATATTAATATGTTTTAGAGTTGATTCATTTTTTATTGCCAAATTCTATGATTCCGTCCGTTTTGCGGAAATCATATGGCCCTGCCTATATACAGTATGCAGTAGTATCTGTATTTAGACTCCGTCGAAAGATTGCCAGCCTGCTTTGCATGCTATTTCTCTCAAGACGCTATCGACTCGTAATTACTTCTGCCCTTTCTGCCCCGGCGGTGCAGCTGCAATTTAATCGAGTAATCTTTAATAATTAATTGCATGAATGTTTGTTAAGTTGCTTTTGATGGATATCTCTGACTGAGAATTGACTGCGTTTCTCAAACCCAAAATTGAGGATCTGTCCCTAAACATTCTGGTACCCCATCAATAATCATCGGCATCAAGTCATAAATGAGTCCCTCAGCTTGTCTATAATATTTGGATTGATTGCGAGATCATCGCATATTTACAACACCAAATCCTACTCATTACTTTTGTCAGATGCAAATATGAAATTATCTCCAACCAATATGAATATCACATCATCATAGTTTTGGGGCATTTAAATCATTTATTATTTCTATTTACTATGTATATAAGAGATAATCACAGACATCTGTTGAGAATGTATTTTTGACACCAGATATTGTGATAAATGGTGGTGAGGCGGGGTTGTTCTAGCCTGGTTAAAACCATCCGGATCCGTGAACTCGACTCACATTCTGTTGCATACTCCTGTACTTGTTAACTTGTTGTTATTGTTGTTATTTCTGCAATAACTGCACAAAGCCGGAGAGCCACTGAGGCAGCCATGACTGTTTTGCCAGCAGTGTTCCTGATTGGCCGGTTACGATGTCAACTACGAGGTAGGTCCCTGATTGGCTAGTGCCCTTTGTAAAATCTGAAAGCGCCCGCCCAGTGTTGGAGGCCAGACGGTCTCGCAGAATGAAACAGAATGTGAGTTCACGTGACTGGATGGTTTACCAGACTAGGGTTGTTGCTCATTTGGATTTGATGATGCAGGTTGTTTCCTGGCTCAGAATGTGTGTGTGTGTGTGCGTGTGTGCGTGTGTGCGTGTGTGTGTGTGTGTGTGTGTGTGTGTGTGTGTTTGTCACACAGACACACATGGGCCTTTGGGGGGTGACCGACTACGCATGACAGTAAGCATGATCAGTCCAATCCGATCATGCTTACTGTCGTGTGTGTACATTCGACACCCCAAGTTTCAGACATAAAGTCATTTCAACGTCCAAATGTGAGACTGACTTTGAAATTCTCTAGATTGATGCAGTAAAAAATGCTTGATTTTGAGTTGGTGTGTAAGCGGAGCGGTCCTGATCTCAAATATATCAGTCATTGTCAGAACTTATTGAGCAATGTGTTTTTACAGCACCTCAAGTTTGAGGAAAGAAGCCATTTGAAGGTAGAAATGTGGAACAATGCTTCATTTGGAGTTCGTATGCAGTCAAGGTTGTTCTGAACTCAAATATATCAGGCCTTTGGGGTGGCTGAAACCTCTTTGGGGGGCACCAGAAATTCCTCCATGCAAGAAAACCCTAGGGCTTTTCACACTACACTTAGCCGGGGTTAAGTCAGTCTCTTAGCCTGGGGCTAAGACAGCTGTTAGCCCAGGGCTAAGAAAGCTTTCACATGTACACAATCCTGGTCCACTCCGAAGTGGGCTAACCCTGACTTCAGCCCCGGCTAGCTAAAAGTTGCCAGTGAGACGGGGCCAAGGAAACAATCAATCTTAACCTGGGTTAACAATGCGTGTGTGAAAAGGGGCTAAGTTAGCCTGGGGCTATCTTAGCCCTACTCTTAGCCCAGGGCTTAGACAGCCCCGGGCTAAGAGCATGTAGTGTGAAAAGCCCTCCTGTGATGATAGGCCCTCTCTCTCTCTCCCTCACACACACTGGAAGTGATAATAAACACTGCTGGTGTTTAATCTTGCTGGCTTGCTGCTGACTGTCAACACAGGACAGACTGCTCACTGGATTACATGTTCTAAATGAGGACGTGATCCTGTTAGCATGTGACCCGTCACATGCTAACAGTATGGTACATGTGACCAGTGTAGTGTGTAGCGTGTTTTGTGTACCTTTCTGTGTACGTTAGGGCTGGGCGACGAAAATCAGTATCACGATAAATAATCATAGGGATATTTCTCAATATCAATACATATCATGATATGGTTCACGTATGCAAAATCGCGTTAATAATCAAATGCATGTTCATCTCATTGAAACGAAAGGTGATGTTAGGTGTGATCTCAAACAAAATTTCAAATTTCAAATAATATAATATAATATATAATACGTTTTTAAGTCAAATTTGCTTGTCATCTTCAGACAGCAGAAATGTGTCACGATATTAAAATATCTTCATATGATCACAATATGATTCCACTGAAAGACAATAAACGTAAATGATAATAATATATTTGTTAGTTGCTCCGGCCCCTCTGCCGATCTGGGGAGAGACCAGAGAGAGAGAACACATGCTTCCTCCGATACACGTGTGCAGTCGCCAGCCGCTGCTTTTCACCTGACAGGGACAGCGAGGGGTTTCACTGATAGGACATAGCACATGGGAGGATCACACCCCCCAGTTCCCCTTCCCCCTGAACAGGTGCCCTGACCAACCAGAGGAGGCACTAGTGCAGCAACCAGGACACATACCCTTAATCCAGCTTCCCACCTGCAGACACGGCCACTTGTGCCTGGACACCCGACCAAGCCTGAGGTAACACCGTGTTAGCTCAAACCTGCAACCCTCGTGTTGGTACGGCAGGCAATCTACCGCTGCACTACCCGGATGCCCCAATATTAAAATATCTTCATACTGTAGCATCACAATATGATTCCACTGAAAGACAATATTGAATATTGAATTCTTGCCCAGCCCTGTACGTTGTGTGTGTGTGTGTGTGTGTGTGTGTGTGTGTGTGTGTGTGTGTGTGTGTGTGTGTGTGTGTGTGTGTGTGTGATACAGACTAACAGAGTGTGTGCATTCAGGCGTGCACACAGCGTTCACATATGAGGGCGCCTCGTCAGAGGCGGAGCCCGCGCCCGCCCTCTGCACACTGCTCCATGCTAATCTGTTCACCTGCAGTTGTTCCACAGCATATGCAATGTTCAAGGCCTTATTGTCTCTCTCATAACAATAACAGGGATATACTGTAGGGCCTTCCCCGAATCCCTCTCTTTCTCAGGCGTGATAAAACAAACAGGTCCAGGTTCTGGTTCCAGTGATAGATTAACACTGTCTAACCCATCTCACACTGTGGCTTATTTTCCCATTAAACCTGCGCGGCTCCCTCTGTTGCCTCTGCCTGGCCCCGGTCCTTCTGGGGGGTGTGCCGATGCTTGCTAGTGTGTCTCTGCACGTGCCTGAGTTGTGTGTGTGTGTGTGTGTGTGTGTGTGCGTTAGTGTGACCATATAGTGTGTTCCTATATGGAAAGATATCGAAAAGGCTCTCAGGACAACCCCCATCAATCACCAACTCACAAGGAAATGGAGAGAGGGATTGGAGGTCGCCACAGCAAGCAGCATCAGGGGATGAGAGAGAGAGAGAGAGAGAGAGAGAGAGAGGGTGAGAGAGAGAGAGGGAGAGAGAGAGAGAGGGAGAGAGAGAGAGAGAGAGAGAGGGGCAGAGTGGATGGATAGATGGAGCAGTCTGGGCCGGTTCTGATTGAGCTGGGTAGTGTAGTTTATATCCTTTAGAGATAAGGGCTTGGCCGCCCTGCTCAGCAGCTCCCCCCCCCCCCCCCCCCCTGTAGCTCGAGCCGAGTGTGATAATAAGAAAACGTGAATGGGGCAAATTGAATTAATGCGGCGGCGCACCATAAAAGCCCTAAACTATAATGCATTTTAAAATCCTATAATGAGCAAAAGGTGCTCAAATAATTTCACACTCCAGTGAAGAAGGTGGGCCCCGCCTCCAACAGATTTGGGGCCGGGCTGACGCTGCCACCGCTTTCGTCATTTAATGTGACTCTAGAGGTGCTGTGTCCAAATGATACTTACTGTTACTTTAGCAGCGTGACGCAAACTTAACGAACAAGCCATTGAGATGCCCGAAAACACACACACACACACACACACACACACACACACACACACACACACACACACACACACACACACATGTACACACACACACACACACACACACACACACACACACACAGAGTTTAATCAGAGCGCAGAGCTGCTGCCTGACTGAATGTCTCGCTTGGGTCACTTTTACAGTCTTGGTGCAGGACAGTGTAGCAGAGAGGGCACATCTGCCATGGAAGTCCTCCCTCATTACTCTCCATTAACCGCCCATTCAGTGCTGGGGACAGCAGTAGGGGTTGGAGCCTATCCCGCGCTTGTGTCCACACACACACATGCACACGCACACGCACACACACACGCACACACACACACACACACACACACACACACACACACACACACACACTATTTTCACTCGCTTTCCCAACCTCTCCACTCTCTTGCTCTCGGCTCTCCCTTCCTCATCATTGGAGTCACACCATCGTAAAAGTGAAATTACCTCTCCATCATCAAGCCAGGGAGGGAGAGAGAGAGCGAGAGAGAGAGAGAGAGGGAGAGAGAGAGAGAGAGCTCTCTGACACACACTAACACTAACAGACGGCTACTGATAGAGACTAATGACCAAATGAAAGCCTCTGGTATGAACAGTATACCCTTCCTGTTTAGAGTGGGAGAGTGCACCATGGCAGCATCCACCATTTCTCCTCTCCTCTCCTATCATCTCCTCCTCTCCTCTCCTCCTCTCCTCCCATGCGCTTCAAACTCACCATTCCCAGAGGCATAGTGTTGTTGTTTTTTTAGTTTAATGGTGTTTCTTCGAACTCCTTGCACTTCCCAATAAACCTCAGGCTAGTGTGAGCTGAACGCTGGAGTGCATAACAGCCTGCTTACTACTGGAGACACACACACACACACACACACACACACACACACACACACACACACACACAGATGGACACAGCTACACATGACTACTACACATGACTAGTACTAACAATGCTCGCTTAAAAAAAAACGTCAACACTCTGACATCACGTGCATACCGTACCTACATACACGTGCACAAACACACAATTCGATCAAATTTCAATCGCCAAACAGACGCTTGTGCACGCACACACGCACGCACGCACGCACACACACACACACACACACACACACACACACACACACACACACACACACACACACACACACACACACACACATTTTAATATCTTTATTTGTGTTCACATTTAGACAAGAAATCCTTGAACACAAACAATAATAGATGCAATAATACACACACACACACACACACACACACACACATTCGTTCCTCCAAAGTCAGGCAAGAAAATGAAAGCCCGGAGCGAGGGGCAGGGAGAGGCTAATCAACAGTTTATATCTGTATACCTTACACCTCTTATTGAGCGATTCTGCTGGAATATTCCATCTTGAAATGTGCCAACCTTTTTAGTCCAGTGCTCTTTTTCCACCTTTCTAAATAACTGTGCTCTCTGTGCTCTGTGAACTGAGACACCGCGCGGCGCGCACACTCACGTCACCTGTGGGTGGGTGGATGGGTGCAGCATGTATGACCGAGGGGATAAAAGGCTATTTGTACAGTAGGTGCCCTCTTGGATGGGAGCCAGATGTTCCATCACAGATGGGAGGATGGAGAGTGTACTTCACCAACTGTAATACAGAAATACAATACTTGACTACTGATACAACACTGATGTGCAGCAGATGGAGTGCGGGGCCACACAGTCATTTTCCCTCTCATTCCATTCAAGTGTTATCATACAGACAGCGCTAGATGTCTTTTTTCATCTTCGCCTACGCATCAGAAGCTCCTGCGGTCTGCAGCTTGTTGAGCGCAGCCGCACGTCTTTCAACTACTAGAGCAAAGAAGATACGGTTTTACCGTTTTACCTTCTTGGCATCCTGTTGATTTTCAAAACTTAACATTTTCTTCTTAAGCGGCTTGTTTTATTTTAAGCTTGTTTTTTGTGAGATTTAATGAACGGCCGATCGTCTGAAACCTCAGACGTGCCGACAAAGCTATCTGGAACTGTTTCTAGATGAAAGACAAAAGGCAATCAAGCATTTTCGATCCGGGCCTCGAAACTTTAAAGCAACTCGCCCGAGGAAACACGATCAGCCGCGCTGTAGCTTCTTTTAAGACACAACTGAAGACTATTTTGTTGGATTCGTCTTCCAACTTGTTACTTACTGCTCTCATTATGCTGTAGAAATACGGTGATATTGATTTGTTTGCTGGCTTTGATGGTGTATTTAGCATTGAGTGGACTTTGAAGCCCATAGCATTGTCTTTTTTTGTGTAAAGTTGTATTGATAGTACAAATTGTATTTCTGCTGCTAATATTGACAATATTACCTTCTGCTGCATGGGTGTTAATAGAGCGAATCCGTTCCTTGGTTTTGTTATGTGAACAGACAAGCTTATTTCTTGTACAATAGACAGAGCTATGAATTCATACACATTCTAGACTTTCAGCCGCAAGTTCAGACATATTGTGTCAGCGTGATATTGATTATCCAGCGTCAAAGGACAGTGTCAAGAAATCAATGATGTGTCTTTTGTCTGCGAAGGACACTGAGAGGGAGAGAGAAATAGTTTCAGGGAAGACGAGAGTTTGCATCTCGGCTCGTGCTGCAAAACAGCCACAAAATCTTTCAGCAATAATTCTTTGTACTGACATTGAGAACGACAACAACGAACCGTAACAGCATAGATCTTCTCATGACAGTGGCTTCTGTGTGTGTGTGTGTGTGTGTGTGTGTGTGTGTGTGTGTGTGTGTGTGTGTGTGTGTGTGCGTGCGTGCGTGCGTGCGTGTGTGTATGTGTGTGTGTGTGACACTTGTATCATGAATATATCAATATCAACATCACTATCTAAAAACAAGACACGAGTCTAACTGGGCGTTCACACAGGGGCGATTCTTGCAAATTCACGCGACGAGATTACATACAAAGTCGATGCAAATGAGCGAGTACATGTGATTTGGCCCCGGGCGACGTGAATGATGCGAGTGACGTCGCCCGTTCGTACTAACCCTTTTTTCCCGCCTTGGTGTGAATGCACGGTAATAACGGCATGGCCACACTGTTATTAGACTCGGTGGCTTGGGCTTCTTGGTCTTGTTTTGGCTGGGCTATAAACAAGAGTCATCAAATTTAAATCAGCAGGGAAGGATGTATGACATCTATGTCACGATGTCTATGACATTATCAGTGGGTATGACATCATCAGTGATTTATGACAGCACTGATGATCATCAGTGATTTATGACATCGGCGACCTGGCCATTTTTTTTCTTTCTTTCTTTCTTTCTTTCTTTCTTTCTTTCTTTCTTTCTTTCTTTCTTTCTTTCTTTCTTTCTTTCTTTCTTTTGAAGGGGGCTTAAACACTCTTTCTAGGCTGCCATCCCACCCACCCCCTCTCTCACACACACAAACAAAATGACAAAGCAGTATTATTATTGCAGTATTTTGCATCATAATAGTTTCTGGTTAGCCTGGGAACCTGATGAATCTGCCAGCTCATGTTTTATTTTGACCGTCGCTCCCCACACACACACACCGTTTAGACAGATTTCCACCTGGCCTGAAAACGGTCCGGCCAATCACAGCCGTTTATCTAATATGGGGCAGGTTTGATACGACGAATGACAGAGGAGTGCCAGAGACGTTCAAATGTGAGCTAGGCCACATGTTTCATTCCTCTGATTGTTTGTAGGTCTATCCAGTTGCGTCCAGAGAGGCATGTTGGTCTGCGCCCATTGATAACGCCCCCTGGAAATGGAAATTGAACTGAGAGTTTCCAGAATCATTTCCATTTGCGAACTGGTCTTTTTTCTTTTCTTTTTTTATATATAGAGGGACAGTGGACATTCATGAACACAGTATAGTGTAAAAGTACCCAATTGTAGCCAGAGGCTAGTTTCCATTGGCAGTCCCCCTGCCAGAATTTAAAAAGACAACCTGAGAATAAAAGTGCAATTACACAGGTACAGTTTAAGACACAAAAATAGAAAAGTAAAATACATATGGATATAGTTATACAATAGTTACACTAGGGGCTGAGAGCAGGACAGTTCTACACAGCAGTGCATTCAGCAGTACAATCATCAGTGGAAATTTAAATGAATTAAGGTGCCTAGAGGAAACTCAATCATAAAGTGCGTCAACATAAAGTGTGCATAAAGTCTGGCGCTGTCAGGAGTTTCTGGTGGCTCTCTTCACTGATTAGCTAGCTCACTCACCTCTATTGAATATGAATAAGTGACTTTGCTGTATTATCTATGTCAATTACAGGCCAATGGGAACTGTCCATGTTGCAATTTACTGGTTGCAGATCGTTTAATGGAACAAACTCCTATGTGCATTTATTGTAGAGATAGAAATATGCAGCTAAAATGTGCAGCATGTGTCTGCCATTTGAGATTGTGTGTGTGTGTGTGTGTGTGTGTGTGTGTGTGTGTGTGTGTGTGTGTGTGTGTGTGTGTGTGTGTGTGTGTGTGTGTGTGTGTGTGTGTGTGTGTGTGTGTGTGTGTGTGTGTGTGGTTAGCATGTCAGTCACACTGAGCCACTGAGTCCAGAGTGTGCAGTGCAGGGATCCGTGAGTTAATAGATTTCAGTCCCTGGTGCTTTCAGCGTGTTGATCTCCTGCTGACGGCTTGGCACTCTGCTTTAAGCACAGAGAGCAGGGGTGGGCGGCTCAGAATAGAGCCTCCTTAACACAGCAAATATTTGGCTAATGTACCTTATTACTCCTCCATTGAGCCCATTTTATTTATTTATTTATTATTTTATTACTTCTCCATTCAGCCGATTTTCACTTTCCATTCACCTCACTGCTAAAAATGTTTAAAGGCACCCCTGAAATTCATGAACTTCCCTCGCTGTCACACGGGCCATTGAAATGTATGCTTGCAGACGCAATTTGCGCTCCATCTAATTCCATGCTGGAATATTCGGATCTTAATTCCCCTCATTGCTGAACTTTGGAAGTGGAACATGGGATCCATAAGGATGTTTATGTTTTTATTTATTTTAATGATAATCTAGGGATGATGGGCAATGATATCAGCACATCATCGGCCGATAAAGGTTTAAAATGAAATATCGGCACAAAACAAACCTTTCTGCCGATATCACAACCTGATAAAATGGTGCTTTAATTATGCCCAAATGCTCGATGTTTGACGGATTTTGAGACTTGGAGAAACCAACTTAAAGAGATACTAAGCACTTTTTCAGCTTTTTTCTGCAGAAAATCAATATGGGAATTTAGTAGTGTTGTTGATGAATCCATGTCAAAATCCTGACATATAGTGCAAATTTGAAGAATTTATGGGTCTGATTCTGTCTGGGTAAACAGAGGGGGAATTGTATGTAGCACTTAAAATTTCAAATCTCCCGCTTCTTCCTCCCATCATAAAAACCGCCTGCAGCAGCACAGAGGCGAGCATAGCCGCACGACACAGTATCACTCCGCGTTCACAGACAGCATGGGTAATGGCTGCCTGTCTGGGTTCCCTGGCTGTAGCACACCAGTTTCATGGAATATCGGACTCGGGACGGCAATAAAAAGGAGACGACTTGAAAGTGAGGATGTAGGACCGAAGTGGTAAGTTCTGAAAATATGTGTCTCATTCCAGCATCGGTTGTACTACTGTATGAACCAACGTGCTGTGCTAGGCTAATGGTAGCGCCCACTAGGCTAATGTTAGCACCCGCACGCAGCTGCCTCTCATAGACATATGAACAACCAATACTGTTTAGCTGGAATAAGTAATAAAGGCACACATTTTCAGAACCTACCAGGTAACGCTAGTCCAACTTACTTGCTGACTTCTCCAAGAATGGCTGATTTGCCCCCTTCCAGTTTGAGGCTCGTCCGACCTGCATTCTATTCAACAGGGATAGACTGAGGATGTCACGATACTAGAATTTCTAATGTTGATACCGATACCCGGGAAAATATCGATACTCGATACCATTTTCGATACCACAGGAGATAAATGCCAACACATCCAGAGAGGCATAAAAATAAACAAAGATAGAGGACGGACAGACGCAATCTTCTCCGTAATCTAGGCCCGATAAAACAAATTAAAAACTTTGCACTTACACTGCATACCCCTGCTCTAGTCATCAGCCTATCAGAACACTTTTAGCTTGTTGAAGCAACACATACCCACCAAATCATAGGGAGGGGAAAATTAATAGTATATTTGATTCTTCATTAAGAGAAATCACTGCTGGTATCCATACTGTCACAAATGAGTATTGCCTCAGTTTCACTTATCAATACTATCAATACCGGTTGCAAATGAGTATTGTATCCGTTTCAAATTTTCAGTATTGATACTTATCCATACAATTGATACTTTTGACAACCCTACTTCGGAATATGAACAGAGAAGAGGTGGGGCATCCTCTACAAATGCCTTGCGACCCGAGCAGTCCACCTAGACCTGCTGGCTAATATGGATGCTGATTCCTTTTTGATGTCGCGCCGATGCTTCATTGCTCGTAGGGGAAGAAGCCCCTTGAGCTCTTATCCAATCAATGCATTCACTTTAAAGGAGGAAGGAGCGGCATGAAGCGCTCTCTGGTCTGGACCCGCCCTCAGCTGGCAACGGAACAGATCAGCTTCCGCTTCAATCCCCCCCAATGGTCACCACTTTGGTGGGTCTTGGGAGTGAGATGTCTGATCCATAAAGTCAAGGCCTTTGGGCTTTGTTCCCACAGACATCACAGTGTCCTACTTATAGTATAGCCCCTGTAGGGATGGACTTATGACATCAGATGATGTCACAGGGGTGTCAAACTCAATTTCATCCCGGGCCACTTCATCATTATGGTTGCCCTCAAAGGGCTGGTTGTAAATGTAACACGATATAAATGTATCTAGCCTAGTTATTATTACATATAATTGCCTCTGATTCGATTATTATTGGTTTTTATGCCTCCACTGGCAATAGCCAGGCCGGAGGCATTATGGTTTCGGGTTGTCCGTCCGTTCGTCCGCCCGATGTTCGTTAATGCGATATCTGAGGAATGCCTTGACGGAATTTCATCAAATGTGCCTCAAACGTCGACTTGGACTCAAGGATGAATTGATTCGATTTTGATGGGCAAAGGTCAAGGTCACTGTGACCTCACTAATGCCATTTCCGAGGGAATTTCTTCGAATTTGGCTCAAACGTCGACTTAAAGTCAAGGATGAACTGATTAGATGTTGGTGGTCAAAGCCAGGTCAAGGTCACTGTGACCTCACGAACACCATTTTCAAGATCGATAACGCGATACCTCAGGAACGCCTTGACGAAATTGCTTGGAATTTGCCTCACACATCTACTTGGACCCAAGGATGCACTGATTAGATTTTGGTGGTCAAAGGTCAAAGTTCAAGGTCACTGTGACCTCATGAGCGCTCGTTTCATGCTCATTAACGTGATATCTGAGGAACGCTTTGATGGATTTTTTTTGCCTCAAACATCCACTTGGACTCAAGGATGAACTGATTCCATTTTGGTGGTCAAAGGTCAAACTTCAAGGTCACTGTGACCTCACAAACGCCATTTTCTAGCTCATTAATGCCATATCTCAGGAACGCATTGACTGAATTTCATCACATTTGGCTCAAACGTCCACTTGGACTCCAGAACGAACTCATTACATTTTGGTGGTCAAAGGTCAAAGTTCAAGGTCACTCTGAATGCCATCTTCTAGCTCGTTAATGCGTTATCTCAGGAACGCCTTGATGGAATTTCGCCACATTTGGCTCAAACGTCCACTTGGACTCAAGGATGAACTGATTACATTTTGGTGGTCAAAGGTCAAGGTCACTGTGACCTCACAAATGCCATTTTCAATCTCGGTAACGCCATATCTCAGTACGCCTTGATGGAATTTCTTCACATTTGGCTCAAACGTCAAAGTCTGGACAGACATAGATGTCGACCGCTCACTTGTTGTATATCCGCAGTGCGGTCGTTCTAGTTAGTAATAATTTAATAATTAATAACTAGCTCTGAAAGCAGAATTATAGGAAAAAATTATGGCAAACAGACAATAGTAGCCTAATTATTAGAACTAATTAGAATTAGAATTGTATTGTGCAAATTGTATTCTTTGCCAGCTCTCGCGGGCCACAAAAGGAGGAGGCTGGCTTTTGGTTCCTGAGCCTTAAGTTTGACACGTGTGTTATATGTGTCATCCTCAGTGTCTGTCATACATCACTGATACTATCACTTAGAACTACATTTGCAGTAAGGTGCAACAACGTATTTACTTTTTAAGAAGACTCCGGTCTTTTGGAGCGAACACACAGATCTTGCTGCTGCTGTTTTTTCAATCAATTGTGCAGAGTGTTATGCTGTATGGTAGTAGTGCATGGTATAGCTGTCTGTCTGTGCAGCTTAAAACTAGACTAGGCAGGTTAATCCGAATATGCTCGAAAATTGTCGGACAAACACTTGAAACAAACTTTCAAGAAGCACACACAAGAAGAATGTTGTCTCTAGCAGGTAGCATAATATGTGACCCAACTCACATTCTTTTTAATGAATTTGAGCTGTTGCCCTCAAACAGAAGATTCAGAGTCGCACAGGTGCGCTTAAATAGACTGAGAAACTCTTTTGTGCCCCAGTCTGTCAAACTGTTAAATCAGGTTAGAGGCTCTAGGTAGGGACTAAGGAAGCACTGCAGCCACTTTTCTTGTCTCTTGTTTGTTTTTTGTCATCAATTACGTGTATTGAAGTTCCACAGTATGTAGCACTTTGATGTATTTATGAGAAACAAGTGTCTTAGGATGCAAGACAAATTTCGGACTCTGTCTGACAATAAAGTGATATCTTATCTTATCTTATCTTATCTTAGAATTGGTGATGTCACCAGTGATGTCACTCGAGCACTCTATGATGATGTCATCAGTGATGTCACTCGAGCAACTGTGATGTCATCAGTGATGTCATAACTCAGTGGCATAAGTGATGACATAAATCCCTCTCTGATGCATAGTGACATCATTAGTGATGTCATAAATCCTACCCTGCTGGTGGTATTAATAGGGCCAGTAGACAGGCAAGCAGACAAACTTGAGTTTTATAACACAAGTAAATACTATACAGAGGCTAAAAGAGAAACCACACAATGTCTTTATATAAGCCCCGGGAGGTGGATTGGAGCAATCTAGATTCGGCAATCAAGACAATTCTGAACCTTGACTACATGGACAAAGCCACTTGGAATGACCGGTTCTTTGACATTTATGCCTTGTGCAATGCGTACGAACAGCCCCTAAGATTGTACGCACAGACCATGGTGATGCTTGACAATTATATTCGGCACTTGTACAGGGAAGTCCTGGAATCAGAGGAGATGGCTTTAGTGATGTACCACAGATACTGGGAGAAGTACTGCGAGGGAGCAGGCTACATGGACCATTTATACAGGTGTCTCAACACTTATATCAAGACTAAGAAGCCAACAGAGGCAGGACTACTTATCAAGGATCACGAGCCAAAAGAGGCAGAACTAAAAAATGATGTTAATGGAGGAGTGGACACGAACAAGCCACTCTTGGAGATTGGAGAGTTGGCGCTAGATATGTGGAGGAAGGTCATGATCGAGCCCCTCCAGACTGTCCTGATCCAGATGCTGCTGAAAGAAATAAAAAATGACCGTTGCGGTCCTTCTGGTTGCCCCAACCAGAAGGTAGTCCAAGAGGTCATCAACTCCTTTGTTCAGGTTAAAAAGTACGAGAAGGAGTTTCCGCTGAAGTTTTATCAGGAAATGTTTGAAGGGCCTTTTCTGACGAAAACGGGAGAGTATTACAAACAGGAAGCCTCCAATCTACTGCAAGAATCCAATTGCTCACAGTATATGGAAAAGGTCTTAGGGTGGTTGAAAGACGAGACGGTGCGATGTCGGAAGTACCTGGACCCCAGCTCCTATGACAAAGTCATGCAGGAATGCCAGCAGAGGGTGGTGGCGGATCACCTGCAGTTCCTCCATGGGGAATGCCAGATGATCATCCGGCAGGAGAAGAGAGAGGACATGGCTAACATGTACACCCTGTTGCGGCCTGTGTCAGGCGGTTTACCTCATATGATTGAGGAGCTGCAGGTCCATATCCACAATGAGGGCCTCCAAGCCACCAAACCTCTCTCAAACCTCTCTCAGGAAAGCATGCCAACCCACTTTGTCGAGTCGGTGCTGGAGGTTCACAGTAAATTTGTTCTGCTCATTAACACAGTTCTGAATGGAGATAATCACTTCATGAGGGCACTTGATAAGGATTTGACATCTTTGGTGAACTACAGGGAGCCCAAGTCCATCTGCAAAACCCCTGAACTGCTGGTCAAGTACTGTGACAATCTGCTGAAGAAGTCTGCAAAGGGAATGACGGAGAACGAGGTGGAGGACAAGCTGACCAGATTCATCACAGTGTTCAAGTACATAGACGATAAGGACGTCTTCCAGAAGTTTTACTCCAGAATGCTAGCAAAGCGGTTAATACATGGCCTATCATTTTCAATGGACTCAGAAGAAGCCATGATCAACAAACTAAAGCAAATTTGCGGCTTCGAGTACACGAGCAAACTCCACAGAATGTACACAGACATGAGCGTGAGCGCCGACCTCAACAACAAGTTCGACAAATTCATGAAGAAAACGTGGGTGGAACTGGGCATTGGCTTCCACATCTACGTACTACAGGCCGGGGCCTGGCCTCTCACCTACGTCTCCAACTCCACTTTCACCATCCCGCAAGAACTAGAGAAGAGCGTACAGATGTTTGAGTTGTCCTATAATCAGGACTTCAGAGGGAGGAAGTTGACCTGGTTGCACTATCTTTGCACAGGTGAGGTGAAGATGAACTACCTGTCCAAGCCTTACGTCGCCACGGTGACCACCTATCAGATGGCCGTGCTGCTGGTCTTCAACAACAGCCAGACAGTGCCCTACAAGGAGCTGCAGGACAGCACACAGATGAATGAGAAGGAGCTGCAGAAGACCATCAAGTCTCTGCTGGATGCAAAGATGCTCAACCACAACTTGCAAAAGGAGGACATTAAAGCAGAGTCAACGTTTTCACTAAATATGAGTTTCACCAGTAAAAGGATCAAGTTCAAGATCACTATGTCGATGCAGAAAGACACTCCACAGGAGACGGAGCAGACAAGGAGCGCCGTAGACAATGACCGCAAAATGTATTTACAAGCTGCTATAGTCAGAGTCATGAAAGCCCGCAAAGTGCTCCGACACAACACCCTCATCGCGGAGGTCATCGACCAGTCCAAAGGTAGGTTCTGCCCCAGTATCGGCATGATCAAGAAGTGCATCGAGATACTCATCGACAAGCAGTACATCGAACGGAGCCAGAGCTCGGCTGACGAGTACAGCTATATGGCATAAACAGAACGAGCCGAGCCAGGAAGTGCCTACGCATTAACACCCGCCCATCTGACCGACTGACCAGCCGACGCAGGTTTAAAACATCATCAATAAATAACAAAACAGGGGTTTGGACTGTCGCTGTCTGGCATGATCAGCGCCCGGGGACCGAAGCAGGACTGGTGCCGCCTCCATCTTGAATTTAAACAAAACAATAGAAGGTCGCCGAATGACGTCAGACACCCAACGGACACCACCACCCATAGTACCCTCTCTGAGCCCACTCCGACCCTACCCTCTCTGAGCCCACTCCGACCCTACCCACCTTCTGATTTTAAGCTGTTTACAACATCACCAGTGCCACGCACCCATGCGTCAATGAAGGAAAAAAGAAATGCCAAAAAAGAAATGCCTATAGCCACTGGATCAGGTAAGAACTGATAAACACATCTGACTTAACCATGGGGCGGAGGCAAAAGCGGGAAAAGCAGGATGTGACATCATGGTGGCTAAACAGATAAAAAAAACATGCTTTCTTTTCTCACATTTGCAGTTGTGTGTTTATTTTTTTTCTTTTCCCTTGTCAATGTGCAGTTTTGGATCTGCACATGGGCACTGAGCATCGATGACATAGACCATAGATGAACTGATGTCACTTAATATGCGCATGTTACCTACTGTGGCAATAAAAAGTGAATCTGAATTTGCAATCTCATCATCAGCGATGTCATAAATCACTGATGATGTCATAGACATTGTGACATCAACAGCGATGTCATAAATCCTTCCCTGCTGAGGTTATAAATTGGACGACTTGCTGATAGCCCAGCCAATAAAGCCTGAACCTGTGGCAACACCATAGAGCAGTGCTTTTCAAGCTTTTTGCGCCCAAGGCACACCAAAGGGCAAGACAAAATCTCAAGGCACACCTGTATCCGTGACAGGCTGCTTTTGTATTGACAGGCTGCTTTTGTATATAAGAATCTGTTCTTAATTGCTTGCCTGGGTAAATAAAGGTTAAAAAAAATAAAAAATAGCCTCTATACATGTATTATCACTCTTACCTTACAGTATCTCTCTGTAAACTAAATAAATAAAATTAGACAAACAACTATATTACTCATGAAATATTTATTAACACAATAATTCAGGAATTACATTGAAACTTGGTACAATTACATCAAAACAGCAACACCCCCACTTGAACCAGACAGGTCACAAAATAAAACAAGCGTATAGCTTAACAATAGCTGCGACCAGATATGCGAATTTACGATTTTTGTGGACCAACCAACAGAGTGATTTACAGAGCTGCTTGCCCTGCTGGCCACAACTCAAAATGATGTAGTAGGCTAATGCAACTGAAAAGAGGGATAGACAGAAAAGTTTGATGTGTGTGTGCACAGCGCGCGTGCGTGTCTGTGGGTGTGTGTGGGTTGTGTTTTCTTTTTTCTTATCCTCCTAAGATTTTTTTAGGGTATAGAATTTGCCTCTGTATTGGGAAATGAGTGTGTACAAAGTACTGATATATTTGCAATAATAATCTATGGTTGTCACAAAAAAAGCTACACCACGCTTCACGGCACACCAGTGTGCACACCATTTGGGAACCACTGACATAGAGCATCACCACAGAGACTCCGTGACTCGTTTTAAATGTAGGTTTTCTTAGGGGAAATCAAGTTGTAATAAAACTGGTATACTGTAGAGATGAGAGGAAAGGAGAGAGAGTCACTCAGATCTCATGTTTGCCCAGCAAGTCGCTGGAACCATTTATTTCCTTATCTCTAATACCCTTTTTTACATCAAAATGACCACTTATATGCAGGGTTTTCAAACACAGGTAAACTTTTTCTTGTGTTGTGCACTCTGCTTGTATGTTTCCTTTCTAACCACAGATGCTATTATAGCCAGATATTTCACATTGTCGGCTAAGCATCACACAATATTCCCTCCCCCAAACTCCTCCTTATATATATATATATATATATATATATATACATGTACAGTACCAGCAAGCCACTCAGCAGCTTTATATAGCAACTGCCCAAGGAGAGGATTAACAGCAGGAAACATCCAACAGAATGGCTTGCAGTGATATAGAACACAGACACACAACACAACACACACACACACACGCGCGCGCGCGCACACACACACACACACACACACACACGCGCGCGTGCACGCGTGCACGCACACACACACACACACACACACACACACACACACACACACACACACACACTCATTGTACTCACTGAGCCTTGGCTAACCACACACAGAAAAGTCCTCTCATCCACCTCTTTATGATACATTATGATATTAGTCATCCGGCAGATGCTCTGATCCTTAAGGGATTGTAGTGTATAGAGAGCGGCTGAGCTGCAGAAAACACATCAGACTTTGAACCATCCTCTGCCTCGCCCCCTTTATTTGATCACCTCTCTTGTCTCAGTCAGAAGTGTCAGGTTTCGCACCTCGTTCGCACAGCCGTTCTTTATTTAATTCTCCAGATCAGAGAGAAATCGCACGCGTCCGCAGCCTCGAAACGCACTCCCTCCCTCCCTCACACTCGCTCAGACGTGAACTCAACCAGTCCTTCACCTACTCTCTCTCTCTCTCTCTCACACACATACACACACACACACGTGACACACACACACACACACACATGACACACACACACACGCGCGCACGCCTGCGCACGCACTCTAGTACATTCTTCATTACCATTCTAGAGCTGATGGGCTCTAATTATCTGCCTTGGCTCTGATTAGTCTCTCTGTAACGAGCTAATTAAGACGGAGCCTTGTAAAATCATGGCTGCCATTACCACAGAGACATGGCTGGGAATAGCACCAACAAGCGGGAGGCAAGGCAAGGCATGTGGCGTGCTGCGCTCCCCGCAAAGATGTGATAGTCAACTCAAATGTTAAGTAGCTGAGCTTTGATTTCGCTTTGATTAAGTGCCTTTTAAAAACCATCTAGTTTGGAGTCAAATCTTTATCCGTCCTCATTATTCATCACAAAAGGATAGTTCCTTCTTACGGAGCGGGACACGGACGGGGCTAAACCCACATAAACTGCCGCTGTGGACATTTTGGGGCGATAGCATCTGAGCATTGATTAGTTTCCCCCGTCGCCTTGATACAGTGGCTATTTATCCAAACGAGCTATCGCCGGATCCAAGTCAGAACTTTCCCCTCCGCACACAGAGCAACTTTAAAGCCTGAGCAGAAAGCCAGATGAATTCTCCTCTAGCTCCTTCCTCCCTCTGTTATTATCCCTCTAACAATCCTTTTAGGAGCTGTCACACACTTTAGAGCTGTTGTGTTTCAGTCACAAACCCTCCACAGCTCGTCTGTGTTTTTCATCTAAACACAGCCCAGATCTGGACTGGAAAGAAGTGTGATCTCAGCACATCTGTTTTCTGCTGTCAGACCCAGCTGAGTGCTGTTAAATATTTACCATTGCAATTCATTCGTTTTGAAGACGTTATTCCAGGATATATAGTTTTGATTATTGGCTATAACAGACATTTGTAGAGACGGAATATTAAAGGCAGCCCTTTTGGTACAGTGACAGAGCACATCTGTTGAGTCAAGTTAACCCTCAGGACAGGATGCTTTAGAAACTCCTGCTGGTTTTGTCTCGGATTAAAAAGTACATATATAACACCAGGAGACCTGCTACATAGCCTAATGGGATTTGAAACCCATAGTTACTTTGATCCCTTAAGTAACTAACCTGTGTGTGTGTGTGTGTGTGTGTGTGTCTGTGAGAGAGAGAGAGAGAGAGAGAGAGAGAGAGAGAGAGATAGAGAGAGAGAGAGAGAGTGACAGACACGTGCATGTCAAGTGTGCAAGCATGTGTGTGGGTGTGACCGTAACAGTCTACTGAACTGGTTGGCAGCCCCTCTGACATCCCTTCATCCACACTGAATCACAGCCAATAACTGCAGAAATAGCGGCTTAGTAGTTCCACTTGTTCCACTTTGCAGGAATAGATTCCATACAAAACGTGTCCTAGATTCTGGCCATAACAGTGTCAGTAGTTTTTTGTGCACTGTGTCTTGCTGACTCTATATTGTCATAAGTTGCGAGATTGTGCCGTCGTGTTTCCTCAGCGCTTTACTGTAATAACGTGGATAACGATCCCCGCGATCCGTTCCAGTTAAAGGCACCTGCGCTATAGGCTGCTGACACGGCGTCTGTAATGCAGGCGGCTAGGCTGCTGACACGGCGTCTGTAATGCAGGCGGCTAGGCTGCTGACACGGCGTCTGTAATGCAGGCGGCTAGGCTGCTGACACGGCGTCTGTAATGCAGGCGGCTAGGCTCCTGACACGGCGTCTGTAATGCAAGCGGCTATGCTGCTGACACGGTGTCTGTAATGCAGGCGGCTAGGCTCCTGACACGGCGTCTGTAATGCAGGCGGCTATGCTCCTGACACGGCGTCTGTAATGCAAGCGGCTATGCTCCTGACACGGCGTCTGTAATGCAAGCGGCTATGCTCCTGACACGGCGTCTGTAATGCAGGCGGCTATGCTCCTGACACGGCGTCTGTAATGCAGGCGGCTAGGCTGCTGACACGGCGTCTGTAATGCAAGCGGCTATGCTCCTGACACGGTGTCTGTAATGCAGGCAGCTAGGCTCCTGACACGGCGACTGTAATGCAGGCGGCTAGGCTCCTGACACGGCGTCTGTAATGCAGGCGGCTATGCTGCTGACACGGTGTCTGTAATGCAGGCGGCTATGCTCCTGACACGGTGTCTGTAATGCAGGCGGCTAGGCTCCTGACACGGCGTCTGTAATGCAGGCGGCTATGCTCCTGACACGGCGTCTGTAATGCAGGCGGCTAGGCTGCTGACACGGCGTCTGTAATGCAGGCGGCTAGGCTGCTGACACGGCGTCTGTAATGCAGGCGGCTAGGCTGCTGACACGGCGTCTGTAATGCAGACGGCTATGCTCCTGACACGGCGTCTGTAATGCAGACGGCTAGGCTCCTGACACGGCGTCTGTAATGCAGGCGGCTAGGCTCCTGACACGGCGTCTGTAATGCAGGCGGCTATGCTCCTGACACGGCGTCTGTAATGCAGGCGGCTATGCTGCTGACACGGCGTCTGTAATGCAGACGGCTATGCTCCTGACACAGCATCTGTAATGCAGGCGGCTATGCTCCTGACACGGCGTCTGTAATGCAGGCGTACACCAGCCCTCCTTGGGCAGGGCACGACTGTGCTTTCTGGATGTCTAGCCTAGCTCAGGGTGAGACACTCAGTAATTGGATTCGGGGAAATCTTCTTATTCACTCCAGTGAGGCTGTGTGTCGGCGACAAAATGCCTGCGGTCATGAGGCTTCTTGTCAACGCTAGGCCCCTGTGGGGGAGATCACGGTGGCTTTACACAGACTTGCTTAGATGAGACCCTGGCTGAGACACTCTCCCACGGGAACATGGGTGTCTGGATGGCTGGATGGGAGCACCTGATGGAGGATGTCACCTGCGCCAACCTCCACCCGGCGCCCAGACAGCCTCCCTGACACCCACTTCCAACAATCTCACAAGCCCGGCAGCTGTGTATCAAAGAGAAGGGACGTGGGAAGAAAGTAGAGCGACAGCGGGTACATTGTGACTTTAAGATAGTGCTGCAATGGGCTTTGACCAGCATTCTGAGCCGAAAAAGAGGAGAATAAGTCAATATATGTCAGCATTTGCTCTACATAGTGGATTTAATAAGCATTCAGATTTATTCTGATCCTGCACCATTAGGTTTTTTTTTCATCTACGTTCATATCTCATAAGCCTCCCCTCGGGTACCCTCAGTTGACTCACTGGCTGTCTCTGCTTTGGGTTCCCCTGGCTGCTTCTCTCCCTTCTACCCACACAGTTACATGACAGCTGTCAATTTTGGGAAACCACAGTGCCGTCACTGTCTCTGTTACTATCCCCCAGGCCCAGACTGGTACCTGAACAAGGTGTCTCTGTTACTATCCCCCAGGCCCAGACTGGTACCTGAACAAGGTGTCTCTGTTACTATCCCCCAGGCCCAGACTGGTACCTGAACAAGGTGTCTCTGTTACTATCCCCCAGGCCCAGACTGGTACCTGAACAAGGTGTGTCTGTTACTATCCCCCAGGCCCAGACTGGTACCTGAACAAGGTGTGTCTGTTACTATCCCCCAGGCCCAGACTGGTACCTGAACAAGGTGTGTCTGTTACTATCCCCCAGGCCCAGACTGGTACCTGAACAAGGTGTGTCTGTTACTATCCCCCAGGCCCAGACTGGTACCTGAACAAGGTGTGTCTGTTACTATCCCCCAGGCCCAGACTGCTACCTGAACAAGGTGTCTCTGTTGCTATCCCCCAGGCCCAGACTGCTACCTGAACAAGGTGTGTCTGTTACTATCCCCCAGGCCCAGACTGGTACCTGAACAAGGTGTGTCTGTTACTATCCCCCAGGCCCAGACTGGTACCTGAACAAGGTGTCTCTGTTACTATCCCCCAGGCCCAGACTGCTACCTGAACAAGCACAGTCTCACAGAAAATTGTAAAATAGCAACGTTTTGGACCAACGTTGCTATGTTACAATTTCAGCTCGAAAATTGTAAAATGGTAATGTTCTGAGATCTTAGGGTTAAGGGTTAGGGTTAGGGTAGGGGGAGGGGTTAGAAACAGAAAATCTCCGTAAACCACGCCCAAACCACGCCCACCCCTGTAGAAACGTACGTTACCATTTTACAATTTCGGACCCGAAATTGTAACATTGTATTTTACAATTTCTTTGGAGATTGGGTTGGAACAAGGTGTCTCTGTTACTATCCCCCAGGCCCAGACTGGTACCTGAGCAAGGTGAAGCTGAAGATCACCGATGTCAACGACAACGTCCCTGAGTGGAACATGGAGCCGTACCCCTACCTGGCTGTAGTCTCCCCCGAGGCTCCTCCGGGAACGCTGGTCTACCAGCTCCAGGCCCGCGATGGGGACGAGGGCCACAGCGGGGAGGTGGAGTACTTTCTGTCTGATGGTAAGGTTCCTGGTATTCATACACACACAAACACACACACACACACACACACACACACACACATACACGCGAGATGGAGATGAAGAGAGTTGTATAGGGTATAGGCTATAGATCAGGGGTCCCCAACCTTTTTTAGGATGAGAGCTACTTACAAAAAATAAAACTAGTCGCAAGCAACTTCTCCCCCCCCTAACCCATTTTTAGGGTTACATATTACATAGTACATATGTATATACGGAGTCCTGTTCGGGGTTCCCAACAAAACCCTGGACAGGCTCCAATATGTACAAAACTCAGCTGCCAGGGTTCTGACCCGCACCAAACCCTGGCAGCACATCACTCCCACCCTCATCCACCTCCACTGGCTCCCGGTCAAGTCCCGTATCCTGTATAAAATCCTACTCCTCGCCTCACATACAAATACCTCCACGCCCTCGCCCCCCAGTACCTGTCTGACCTCCTGCAACCCTACACCCCGTCCCGGAACCTGAGGTCCTCCAACTCGGGCCGCTCCTCATTTGCATAAAGTTGAGCTCAAGTCTACTTGATGCAAATGAGGTGTGTGCAGTGAGACTTGGGGCCTCTCGAAACTCTACGACAAAACAAGGGCAGATTCAGCAACTGCATGGCCTATTGTGGGCAGGTGAACCATTTTCATAGTAGAAGAGAACTGTCGCCTCACAGCTAGAAGGTCCTGGGTTCGATTCCCACCTGGGACGCTGTGAGCGCTGAAGGAGTGCGTGCCCGTCCGCATGTCCTCGAGTGCCCACCGCCCGGGTGGGGTTGTCAAAAGGGCCTTTCTGTGTGGAGTTTGCATGTTCTCCCCGTGCCCCCTGGGGATTTCCTTCATATAGGAACCCCCCCAAAACATTCAATATCCTGGTCGCTTAAGTGGTGCCTCCTCTGGTCGTTCGGGGCGCCTGTTCGGAGGGAGGGGAACTCGTTGGAATAGCGTGATCCTCCCACGTGCTATATTCCTACCGGTGAAGCTTCCCCTGTCAGGTGAAAAGAAGCAGCTGGCTACTGCCCATGTCTCGGAGGAAGCATGGAGCCAGTTTCGGCTCTCCCCAGATCGGCAGAGGGTGGAGCAGGAAGCAGGATATATAAATTAAAATGAGCACTAATGGGGGATAAAAATGGGATAAAAAAATCAGGAAAAAAATAATATTAAAAAAAAGAAGAGAACGTTTTAAACGAGCAGATGCTTTTCCACCGCTTCAGATGCAGACGGCCCAATCCATCCAATCAGTGCCACAAAAAGCCCTGGACGAACAACAGTGTCCGTCCAATCAGGTGCAGCAATATTGAAGCCTGCCTATCAAGCATCATACTGGGAAGGGAGGCGGCGATCCCTCGCATCCATAAACACCTCAGCGGATCAGCACCATTACTATTAAAATATGCTGGCAGACCTGGATATCAACACAGCCAGACTGACAGCCGCACACAGGCAGCCGCACTTTCATTCATGCACTCATACACACTATGCATCTCTTTATTAGTTAACCTGTCTCTCTGCCTGTCTCTGCTTCTGTCTCTGTCTCTCTTTCTCTCTGTCTGTCTGTCTGTCTGTCTGTCTGTCCATCCGTCTCTCTCACGCATGCACACACGCACGAACACGCGCACACACACACACACACACACACACACACACACGCACACACACACACACATACACACACACACACACACACACACACACACACACACACACACACTCACAGACAGCCAGGGGCTTTCACACATTTGTGTATGCACTCATCATAATGCGCTCTTCCGTGTCTGTCTGCTTCCTGCTTCTCTCTTCGCCTCTCTCCATATCATACACACAGAGATAAATACACACGCACGCACGCGCACACACACACGCACACACACACACACACACACACACACACACACACACACACACACACACACACACACAGAGGGCTGTTGGAAGTCTGCCATAGTAGTGGACTCCCTGGTGGTTGATGGGATAGATATTTGTTGCCATGTCAGAGACACGGGGGGGTTGTGCTAATCTCGCTCTTGGGGGTTAAAACACTCCGCCAGTGACGTTCCTCTGACCCACAGTAGTCCACCCCCCCCCCTGATGTGAATTAAACTACAATTACCACAATTTTAGTGGATTCCCCCACCCCTCCTTCTGCCTGATCTCTTGCAGTACGGTTCGACTGCTACAGCGAGTACAAGCTGAACAAAAAAAATAATCCACCTTCAAAGTGTTCCAGAACAAATTTCTGAGAATTCACATACACAATTTTATCTAATCCTCCTGTTGAAATAGATCTACTAGTGCTTAACTTTAAACATGTAGAGAGGATGAGAGTAGCTGACCTCTCTCTCTCTCTCGGTGGGAGATGTTTGGCTTACATAGCCTGACCTCATTCTTTAGTATTTACAGCACATGCAGAGCCTGCTGTATTGTGTGATTGAATAAGTTGGTAATATTTTGCTGCTCGATGAATAAGGTCTTTACCCATGAACTATGGAGAGCTCAGTTTACTTTGTTTGCCTTTTTGTGGAGAATAAAATGTATTATAGATCATGGACACAAGTGTATATGTTGTAATATTAATAAAACATTGTCAGTTAGAGTCAGTCTTCCTTTCCTCTCTGCATTCTAAATAAAAGATGACCTGCCTGGTGGTTTTATACGGAACCAAATGTTTCTTTAGCGGTTTTTCGTCAATAGGCTACTTTGAAACACCAACAGATGAAAATGATTCCTCCCTGTTTGACAGAGAATAATTCATAATTCATAATAATTAACACATTATTGTACATAGAGGTTCTATATACACTGCATCAGATGCATTTTATTTAAATGTAGCAATGCTTGTGTATTGTCCCTGTCAAATAAATGAATAAATAAATAAATGAATATGTAGGCTATCTGGCTTTGGATATAGCTATTGATGATGCAGACTGAAATTCCGCTTGATCTCACTGAAATGTCTACCATACTGCCAACATAAAAATACAAAATATTATCTAGTTTTGTAATATGTCACACATTGTTCTTAGTTTATTCTATAGACCCCTTGACGGCCTACGTCATGATTACGTCACGCCCACAAAAAACATCATCATGTTTAACATTGAAAGGGATCTATAGCAAAATAGTGTACTGTCTGTGAACTGTGTGAGCATGATGACAGCTGTTCAAACATATCCATAATGGCATAACCTTTCCTAAAGGATTTTAAAACAAAAATGGTTCTAGTACTATCCAAGCGACAATAACACTCTCTGGTACCAAATAGAAAGCTTTGTTAAAGGTTAACCAGTGTGTTTATAAAAGAGATAGTGGTCATTCATATTGCAAGGCCCATGACAATATATGCAAATAAAGCATTGCATGGAAAGAATGAATGTACACATGGCAACTTGAACTTGAAAGACAATGACGAAACGTCTTGAGATGTTGTGGGCTTTATTCAGCATACTTCTCTTGAACATCTGAGCAATGGTTGTGAGTTAGTGCTCGAGCTGAGACCGTGGCGTATTCTTACGGGTTCAGATGCCGTGTTGGACGATGTGTCATGTGTGTCACCCTGTAGGAGGTGACGGCTGCTTTGCGGTGGACAAGCGGACAGGCCAGGTGGCGACCACGGGCCTGCTGTTGCAGCGGGACAGAGAGTACTTGTTAAGTGTGGTGGCTCTTGACGGCCTGGGCAGCCGCAGTGCCCCCGCCATGCTGTCTGTGGTGGCGGGAGCCAGAGCACCGCAGTTCACCAACACCACCTACGCCATGTCCATCCCAGAGAACACCCCCGAGGGACAGCCGTGAGTACTGCACATGACGACGTGCTCATTTCCAAACACACAGGCAACGACACGCGCTTGTGGGGTGAGTTAGTGGGATGGGTTAGGCAGTCATTTAATCACACAAAAACACAACACAAGGAATTTGCCTTGGTATGTACTGTAGATGCATAGAATAAACATGGAGGAAAAATAAGGAGGCAGAAGTAAACTAGAGGCCACTCAGTATAAAGTGCATGCCTCTGCCAACCTTTCTAAAAAAGTTTTGTGGTGTTACTCGAATCCGTTTGGAAGTTAGGCACATATTTGTGATTGGCCACCTCCATTACCGGTACCACTGGCCCCTTTTGGCCAGCGGGCATGAAAAGTTAATCAGTTGTAAGTTGGCTCATGACCTATTTGTAAACAAAGTTGTGTTCAAATCCGTTCATACCTTTTTGAGATATCCTGCCTACAGGAGTGAAAACATGACCTCCTGGCCAACTCCGTTGGCGCAGGTAAAAAAAAGAAATCAAGTACTGCAAGTTTCTTGATCTTCTTGACTTGCAGTACTTTCTTTTTTCTCCATCGTTTATTAACCCTTGCATTGTACAAACGTACTTGGCAATAAATCTGGTTCTGATCCTGAAACACATTCGGTTTCTTACATATCGCAGTTGTCCCGGGGAAACTTTGTAACTTTTGGTAATTTTCATGTTTTCTCTCCAGTTGAAGGATTACACGCTCTTCGGGTTGAGAAAATCCTATGAGACTTGTGCTTTTCAAAACCCTTTCAGATGGATCCCATTGGATAAAGTCAAAAATACAGGGCAGTCAAACTGAAAACAAGGCAGCTTTTCTTAGTTCCTTTTATCACTTGACAGTCCGGAGATACAGCTGACAAATATTACTGTGTACAGTCTTAGCCACTTTCAGGACTGTGTTGTCACTTTGCTCTTACACAGTCCCTTATACGGTCATTAGGAGAAGCGCTCAATTAAGTCTCAAGCCGCGGTCTGGCTAACAATGGTCTTATGGTGTCGCAGAGAAATAAGGCTCTTGTGATCTTAGGCGTCTGGGTTGAAAACTCGTCGCTGCTAATAAATATTTGTAATATATTTCTAAAGAAAATGGCAAGTTGGCAGCCATGTCTTCTTCTGTGGAGGAGAGGCTTTGGATAAAATCCAAAAAAACTATCAAGTGTATAGACCTTTTTATTGAACTAACGTTTTGAAACGTTAGTTATTCGTCTTCTTCCAATACGTTTTTTTTTCTATTTGTAAAGATATTATATTTTCATTGTTTAGTCCCATTATTGCTATGTTTCTCTGTAGTTGCTTTTTTTACGTTATTTCCCAAGATAGAAGCTTCTCTAATGAAGGCTAATGAATAATGATGGTGGGTCAAGGGATTATAACCATGTGTGTTAATTGGATGAATTGTTATTGTTGTTACTTGAATCTTGAAGCTTTGAAGCAATAAGGACTAATGAGGGAAGGTCTATAAGCAGCCATTATGGTAGTATGGTGGTGAGGGGGGGTGAACAAAGGGTTAAACAGCCGAGTATAGCAGCTAATGGCCACATGCATATGCATTGCACACACTACTTTGGTGTTTTGCGGCGGCCTATTGAAACTTGCTGAAGTGCTGAATACTCATCTTGTCACACTAGTGCACTCAAGCATAAATCCACATCATAATAATGATGCTTTCAAACACACCATTAGGCAAAGCCAACTCTTTCCCAAAAACACAAATATAACAGCATAACAGTTACAGTGCCACATTACCACACGGAATTACTCCTATTGATTGAACACGTTTTTAACACTTGACCAATTGACCATACAGCAATTGATTCCATTACAACACGGAGAACAGACCACACCATTAACCCCACAGCGTCGCTTGACTAACCCCCGTTTCGTCCCACAGCTTCCTGGTGGCATTGGCCATTTCCTTTCAGAAGCGGCCAATCAGCTACAGCCTGCTGATCAATCCCAGCAGTCTGTTCAGCATCCGTCAGGAGAGCGGAGAGATCAGCCTGACGCGCAGCCTGGACTACGAGAGCGACCAGCGCCGCTACCTGCTGATGGTGCGGGCCAGCGAGGAGCCCGGCAGCCTGAGCGCCGCCGTGGAGGTTAGTTTACAAAGTGATAATGAGCACGGTGACGCAGTGGCGGCGCTGTGTCGGCTCACAGCAAGAAGGTCCTGGGTTTCAATTCCCACCTGGGATGCTGTGGGCGCTGGGGGGTGGGGGTGTCCCCATCCCCATGTCCTCAGTGCCTCCTGCCCAGGTGGGCTATCTTGTCAAAAGGGCTTTTCTGTGCGGAGTTTGCATGTTCTCCCCGTGCTCCCCTGGGATTTCCTCCAGATAGGAACCCCCCCGCTAAAAACATGGGGGCAAAAAGAGGAAACAAAGAGCTCACTCATGTCAACCAATCCAAGGTGAGCAGAGCTGAGGTTCACTGTTTTAATACTGAATCAGTCATGTAAGAATTTGACGGAATGGAAATCCGCCTTGTTGCCGAGCTCGGTGACGTGATGCTATCCTGCTGGACGCTCACAAAGCTCTCTGACATAAAGGCTACACCACGGCTCAGATATCGCCAGACAAGACAGCATTAACTGGAATGATCTGGTCTCATTGCTGACCTATTGGCACCACGACACTTTGGGTGAACCACAATAGGGAGGCAGCAGCGTAGGAAATGCTTGGTTGGCTGGTTTTGAAAAGTTAACCAAGTGGACCATGGTGGATGGTGTTTTTCTTCGTCTTTGTTTCTACCCTCTTCTACCCTATGTCTCAGAAGAAGTGCTTTCGGTAGAGTGAGACATCTGTGTAAAATATACAACACACTTTGCACGAGAACTCATCGTCCTACTACTTTATTCACTACAGAGACCGTTTCTCGTTAAACTGTTCATGCATTCAGTGGATCTTTTAAATTATTAATTCAAAGATTTTGTTACCCAATTATCATGTCTGGCACTTATTTCACACCACAGATTTAGCAGGCAAAATCTCTCTGTGTGCTCAGCTGAATGCTGTGGACCAGTGCGGGGCCTGGGAAAACCTATCCCGGCTATTTCAGGACTATTACTCGGCTGTCACTTCACACTTTACACACAGTGGTGACGGGGAGCTTGTAGGGCGGAGGGCAGCTGAAAACACACACAGTGAGGCGCACACATGCTCAGAACATTTCTATTTTTGAAGTGGGAAGATAAAGGATGTGTTGAACTGCCAACTTGAGGAACTATAAAATACAATTTGGATTAAGTTTTGAGGTCAGCTTCCTGTACAGAGCATTTATCGCAGCTGTCTCCTGGATTTAGGGGTTATTAAAGAGATGCTAATTGTGTGTTCTTCTATGCTGACTTTGTATTTTCCTCTCCACCTCCCTGCCTCTCCTCTGCTCATCTGCTTTCCACTGCTCTCTCCTCCGCTCTGCTCTCCTCCCCTCTCCCCCTCTGTCCCTCTCCTCTCCTCCCCTCTGCTCTCCTCTCCTCTCATCCCCTCTGCTCTCCTCTCCTCTCCTGTCCTCTCCTGTCCTCTGCTCTCCTTTGTCCCCCTGCTCTTCCTCACCTCTGCTCTGCTCTCCTCTTCCTCTCCTCCTCTCATGTCCTCTGCTCTCCTCTTCCTCTCCTCTCCTCTGCTCTCCTCCCCTGATCAGGTTCAGGTGTTGATAACGGATGAGAATGATTGTGTCCCAGAATTCCTCCAGTCCATCTACAGCGTGGATGGGGTGGCTGAGACCGTAACCACGGCAACGTCCCTGCTGCAGGGTGAGCCTCTTCTGACCCCACACTTCACGTCCATCTGTCACTTTTTTCAGCTACAACTTTCTCTTCATTGTCGGCAGAAAGCCAAGGCTGCAAACTTGGAATCATTTTATTGTCTTGTAGACCTTGAATATCTCCATATTTTCCTGCTGAAAGACACCAACTCTCTGTGAGCCACTCCAATTATACTATTGCATTTATACTAGCTGCTATAAAGATGCCATGCTTTGATGCATTGTGTTGTCAGGTTATAAGGTTATGATCAGTTTTGTAAAAAAAACAAAAAAAACAAACATGTAACATGTAACATTGTAACTAGAAAAGTGCACTCGGTGGAGATAATGGATAATATGGAGATAATAATGGCGGAGATAATGACAGCGACAATCTGATAATCTCCTGGCGGAGATAATGAGGAACGTTACCTAAGCCTAACAGCCTTTTACTGTAATGAGTGGCGGCAGTTCAAGTTCAAGTTTCAAGTTTATTTATATAGCCCTAATTCACAGGCAAGTCTCAAAGGGCTTCACAAAAAATAGTCTAGCTAGATCTAACTAAACTAACTAAACCAGACCTGGACATTATACGTCTAAAAAAAAATCGAATGAGATTTGCCTAAATTGGCTGTTTGGAATGATTTTCAATATAATAAATGCGGAAGAATAAGTTCACAGTTTCTTTTCTATAATTTAATCTAGTGATACAATTTGAGATTGCAGCATGAAAAAACATTTTTGTGGCAACAATCTGGGTTTCTCATGTGGCCTCCCCAGGAAAAATGATTGCCCAACCCTGAACTAAACACACTAACTAAACACAATCCATAAACAGAAACTGAACAATTTATACAAAACAAGCATGGCAGGAGAGGGAGAAGAGCGAGAGAGAGAGAGAGAGAGAGAGAGAGAGAGAGAGAGAAAGAAAGAAAGAAAGAAAGAAAGAAAGAAAGAAAGAAAGAAAGAAAGAAAGAAAGAAAGAAAACAGCCCTCAGCCTTGACCCTAACAACAAGGCGAAAAAAATCGAGCTCGGTGGTTCACAAACTTTTGACGTCAAGAAAAGTTTTTCGTTTCAAATGTAACCTTTGTTCTAAAAAGAAAGAAAGATGTTTTGTTACTGTCATTTGTCACAGTTTCTTGCAAAACCAAGTAAAATTTCCTCCTCAGTCTTCATAAGTTTGCTGCTTGAAGAATTACACTTCAGCACTGTTTCAACTGTGACTCTGGATCATGAGATTCATATTGTATTCCTCTGAGATACTCTTGCAATATTTTCTTGCAGCCTTTGAATGGATTTTTCAAATTCTGTTCATATTTGACTCTGCGATAGTATGGACTACATAGCTAACTAATAAAACATTAAAGTTTTGTGGCCCCAAGGGAGCAAATTCCCTGTTCAACTGGGCATAAAGATACAGATGGATACTTTGTAATGAGGCTTTCACATCCACTTACCCCCCAGAAGTTAATGTGAAAGAATGCAGAAGTAATCTTTAAAGCACCTCCAGCTTCATGTATGCTGGAACAGTCGTGCAGGTGGGCTTTCATTTTTCATTTAATCAATCAGTCATGTAATACAAACCATACATGGATGAATAATTGCCTGTCGTGATGCATACGGGTATTAGAAAACAGTGAGATGGGAGCAGAATGGAGCATTGAGATGCACAGGCATAGTTGATGCTTAACAGAGAGAAAATAATACACATCTTACTACTATAATAAGGCGGCCCGGTTCCGCGCCGCGGTGCACAATTGCTCGAGTGACATTACAGATGATGACATCTCAATTGCTTGAGTGACATCACTGATGACATCACAATTGCTCAAGTGACATCACTGATGACATCACTGGGGGGCAGAGGGCTGGAATTTGGCACGGAGGTTGTGTGTTTGTGTGTGTGTGTGTGTGTGTGTGTGTGTGTGTGTGTGTGTGTGAAGGTGTGTGTGAAGGTGTGTGCTTGTGTTCATGCCAATTGGTTGGGGGGGGGGGGGTTATATTTTGAAATGCAGAATGGCTGAAGGCTGGAATTTGGCATGGAGGTCAAGTGTGTGAAAATGTGTTGTGTTCATGCCAATTGGCTAAAAGGGGTGGGGGGTTGAAATGCAGGGTGGGAGAGGCAGAGTAGGGTGGGCTGCCCCTGCCATCCTGCATTTGGAAGTTTGCATAATTATGTGGTCGCAGCTATTACGAATTCACACTTGTTTCTGTGCAATTTCCCCTGAATACAATAAGTCTGCAAACATTCCCAGCACAAAATGCATTGTGTCTTTTTTGCTGTCTTCTAAGCTCATCTTTGCAAAGGATGGTAATAACTCTGGAGGGCGCTGTACCGGGTGTGCGCTGCTAATTGCAACTGCCGCTGCCTATGCTCTTTTAGGAAGGCCATAAAGAGATAATGATCCGCACAGATGTCGACATATATTGATCAGCCGATGCCGTCAACTCGTTTGGTTTAAAGGATCACTCTTCTCTCACCAGTGTTAGCCACGGACTGTGACTCGGGGTTCAACGCCGAGCTCACCTACTACACCCTGAGCCCGGACTTCAGCATTTCGCCACACGGGACCATCTTCCCCGCGGGCCGGCTGGACTACGAGAGGCCCAACCACCTGTACGAGTTTGTGGTGATGGCGGTGGACAGCGGGGCGGATCCTCACTCGGGCACCGCTACGGTGCGTGTCCGGATGGCCAACGTCAACGACGAGGCCCCAGAGTTCTCCCAGCCTGTGTGAGCAGATTTCTCTCTTAGAATTGATCAACCCGCAAACCACAAATCACTCTTGAAAAATCCTTTCTCTCATCCAGAATTTCTTCCAGAATGAGTAATCTCAGCCATTCTCATTTAGAGCATATTTAGTTGTATGTATACTTTAATAAGTTGTATACTTAAGTATACTTAATTGTGCCATTCACCACCCATAAAAGAGTTTGTGTACAAATAGTAAGACTTTATTTGGATTTATTTGGAGTATTTGTAACATTTCAACGGCTTATTAGTTGACATTCAACTGTTTCGCTTCTATCTGTAGGTGTTTAACAGATTATTTAGCAGCTCCAGGTGACGAGAATCAGGTGTGTGGAACAGTTGAATTGTTGAATGTCAACTAATAAGCTGTTGAAATGTTATAAATACTCTGTACTCTCTCTGTAGGTGGACTATCCAAATAAGCGTTACCCAAATACAGTATTTTCTTACTGTAAAAAGCAGAGAATAAGGACCAGTAAGTAATCTAGAAGAGAATGTTGGGACTGAAATTGATAGACTCAAAACATATTGTATAGCATTTGGAGAATTGTGATATAGAAATATAAAGCATAGTCCAAAAAAAACAATACTAAGTGCTGGTACTGGTGCGTCTCTTATCCGCCATTTTGATTCTCATTGAAGCCTTGCTCTTAGAGCGGACAGAGGCAGCTGCATCACAGACATGCTCGTGGCTACATCACACAGACAGCACCTCTTCCTTCAGGCTATTCATCTCTCATAACATCTGATGCTGGGAGTGCTATCTCGACCATGGCACCTCTCCTCCGCACAGTGCGTTTGTGCTGCTGTCGTAGCACGCCGACATTCAAAGAGCAACTCGCTGCATATGGCTTGAGGTGTTAATCACAGCCATCTGGCCCTAATACAATCTGTTTACTCGCATCTCATAAATTAGCCACAAACACAGCGCGACACTTGGTATAGTAATATGCAACTTACACAGTGTCTCCTCGAAGTTTGCTAATAGCTTCTCTTGTTCAATATCGTTGTAAAACCATGCAGCTGCACACGGTTCCTTGGGGTTATTTTTGGCCTCTTCCCCCACTACCCCCCTTACCACCCACCCCCGCGCGCGCGGCCGAAAAATAAATGAAGTAGATTGACATAGGGATGCAATCCACTGTGTCCTGGAGAGTCTTTTTGCCAAAGCTGAGTGAGTGAGTGGGCGGGCAGCAACTGTCACAGCTACTCTGCCGCATTGATTCCCCCAAATGAGTCAGCCTCTTGTCCTGTCAGTCACATGTCAGCGGCCTTCACAGCAAGTCCTGCTGCGCACTCTTCTTCTATTGTTTGGGTGTCTGCCTTGGCAGGCGGGCGGACAGACGGACGGACATGGTGACAAACAAACAGACAGACAAGCGGACAGAAAGACAGAGACGTAGGCAAACAAACATGCAAGCGGAGAGAGGAACAGACTGGAACAGACGGGTGGAGAGAATAACAAAAGCACACGTGGAGACAGATAGGCAGTCAGATATGCAGATGAGCGGAGAGGAGAAAGCTGTCGGCAGGCAGACAAATACTGTCGCCAGACCGGCAGAGCGATAAGTTAGATATGCCGCGTGCTGCCAGGTGGGGTCGGTTTGGGCCGCTCACTTGCAGCTCACTGAGATGGAGAAAATTGCGCTTTAAAAAGGGCAGAGGAGAGGAGAGAAATAAACAGTGCAAAGTCAGTTATATAGAAGAAGGTGTGGAGATTGACAGATTCTGCGCTGATTGAGGAATTATTAAATGATGTTGGGAGTGAGACCGACAAACAGATGTGGCCGTGCACCGGTCGCAGATCACGGCTGAGCGAGATGGAGAGAGGTTACGGGGGGGAGAAGAAGCGCGGGACACACCCACACAGAGGACACACCCACACAGAGGACACACCCACACAGAGGACACACCCACACCCACACGTAGGAACCTATCACAGCTCAGTGAGGTGTATCATGTAGGGAGCTGCTGCCCGCGGGAGGCAGGCGATGAGGAGGGAGTGTATGTCTCATCCCAGCGCGCCGCACAGCAGCGCCGCGGAGAGGTGGCCTCTGAGCCGGGTGACAGATTACAGGTCACTCACGGCCATGCCACCGAGACTGAGCCACGGCTGGCTGAGATGAATCACCCATCAGCCTTCTTCTGTAAACCATCAATCACCTCTGACTCCTCGCCACAGACACGGAGACACTCACACACACTCACACTCACACACACACACACACACACACACACACACACACACACACACTCACACACACACACACACACACACACACACACACACACACACACACACACACACACAGACAACACACAAACAAACACACACACTCACACACACACACACACACACACACACACCCGCCATAGGCACGCACGCATACTTACACTCACACAACAAACACACACACACACACACACACCCGCCATAGGCACGCATACTTACACTCACACAACACACACACACACACACACACACACACACACACCCACTAGAAGAGTATACAGCACAAAATCTTGCAGGGGATGAGTTCTGCTGACGAATCAACTCAAACTCTCTCCGAACAACGCCCTCATCTCACTTCCTAACCCACTCCTTTCCGTCTACCCGCTTCCCTACTCACTCCATCTCTCTCTCCCCCTCTCTCTGTGTGTCTCTCTCTCTCTCTCTCTCTCTTCCCCTCTCTCTCTGTGTCTCTCTCTCTCTCCCCCTCTCTCTGTGTTTGTCTCTCTCTCTCTCTCTCTCTCTCCCCCTCTCTCTCTGTGTGTCTCTCTCTCTCTCCCCCTCTCTCTGTGTGTGTGTGTGTCTCTCTCTCTCTCTCTCTCTCTCCCTCCCACACACTGTATCACTTTACCTGTCATTTCAGTGCCAGCCTTGCTCTCCTGCTCCGTCACCTCTTCCTCTCTCTCCATCTCTTCCCCGCTCGTTTGCCATTCCTCTTCATCTGGCGGGCTCCTCTCTAAGTCACACAGTTCATCTCCTCCCCTTTGTGCAGCGTACCACAGCGGTAGATCAGTCTCTCGTGTCTCCTGTGCCGGGGTATCTCTGTGCCCAAACGCCACAGGCCAAGCAAATCACTGTTGACATTTTAAAAGGCACTGGATCAAATGGCCCAGAGTGTGGAAGGACCATTTGTTCGACGACTCCCAACATCCCCGGTAGACATTATCGTTTGTCTCTGGGCCGGCCGGCTAAGAGGCCGGGTTAAATCATCGTGACAACCAAAAGCCACAACCATAAGTCTAATCGGCCTGCTGATGCTTTGAACTATGTGTGAATGATGCGTCTCTTGTGTGTGTGTGTGTGTGTGAGAATATGTGTGTGTCTCTATGTGTGTCTCTATGTGTGAATGATGCGTCTCTTGTGTGTGTGTGTGAGAATATGTGTGTGTCCCTATCGCTGATATCTGTCGCACCTCTTTGCAGATATCGGACCTTTGTTTCGGAGGATGCAGGCCCCAACACGCTCGTCGCCACGGTGCTGGCCAAAGATCCAGATGGCGACGGAATAATCTACTCAATAACAGCAGGCAACGAGGAGGGCAATTTTGTCATTGACAGCCAGAAAGGTGATACTTTTTAATTTGCCAGCCGAGCTTTACATTTGCATTTGCTCTCCCTCTAATTGACAGGCTTTCCCTCAAATCACACATTCAATTTTCTCTAATATAATCCCGCTATACAGTGTGTGTGCGCAGCCAGTGACCTCTACTTTCAAAGTCAATCTGCAACGATATTGAGAGTTGATATTAAAAGCCGTAATTTCAATACGAGCGGCGCTGTTTCTATTATTGGGGTCATAAATACTAAACGCTGACGTTATATTGGGGGAATTTTTTCCACAGCCGGCCGTTTCTTGTGGCAGGTACAGATAGGAATGTTCCTTGTTTCCCGAGCTCTGGTGACTGCACGGTTTATCTTTCTTATTTACCCTTTGATCCGAAACCAGACAGTGGCACATTCGTCAGAACACGGTGACATTTGTCAACCAACCCTTTCAATTCAATTTCTCAACAGCCGCTCTATCATAGCTCACGATCTCCAGCCCCGCGCGCTCTGCCAGCTCCTCTATCTTTTGTGTACTCTTATTTCCCTCCGCCGCCTCTCTCTGTGTATCTCCGGATCAGGGAAAATGCGACGGGGTAATATTGTTCGGGTGCAAGGGACCCTATAGGCTTTGGCTTCCCACTTTACATGAAAGTGCTGGCTCATTGAATCGCTGCTACGGCTCGTGTCACATTTGTAAACAAGGCTGACATTTAAGCCGGGGTGGAATCACTGTGTGTATACATCGCTCCGTTCACTTATTTCAATGCAGTGTGCGCAGTGCACTTAATGTCACGCGTTGTCTTTAATAGGAGCTGAGACACTCCTCTCCTCCGTGGGCCGCGGAGATCACAAGTAAATGGGAATAGGGTAGAGTGAGGCACTCGCATCTGGATGTACCAGCATCTCCTGCTGTGCGCTTAATCAAGAGCATTGGAAGAGATGAATAGAAACACGGACCACAGAATAGAAAAACCAACACTCCCCGTGCTCCCACTTCAATGGCTTCCCCCACATCACAAGGCTGCTCGCTCGCTCGTCCCGCAACCTCTGATGTGTGTGTGTGTCTGTTCACAGGGAACATGTTGACTCGGATGCTGCCTCGCTTTATCTCCACTGTTACATGAACACAGACAAAAGGTGGGGGGGGGGGGGGGGGTGAGAGAGAGAGAGCAGCAAGTAACAGGCATCTGCTGAGTCGGATTAACTTCTCGCCCAAGTCACCTACTGTCCTACTCAGCTGGTTGAGCCGGACTGGAGAGGAGAGCGTGCAGTTATTAGATTAGGAGTGTGACAAAAATCACTCAGGAAAATCACCACTGTGAAATTGCTTTTCGGATTTAGTCTGCATTTCAGATTTTTCCCTCTTTGAGGACTTTTGAGGTAAATTCCCAAACGCTCCCTTATCTTGCGCTCAACTCCTGGAATCTAACAACATGCAGTGTGTCTGCTCTGTGAAGCTACCTGGAGATAACACATAGGTGGTGGCCCCCTCACCACAGCCATGTTGACGAATGATGAATGGATCATCTACTCATTGAATTAGATGGGACCCTTATGTCATTGACTGCACGGGCCTGTGATGTTTTGCAGGGTTGATTCGCCTGCGCTCCACACCCCTGCCCAAGCTCCAAGGCCTGGAGTATGTCCTGAACGTCACGGCCACAGATGACAACGCTTCCGGGGGGCCGCAGCCCCTCTCCTCCACCGCCCGCGTCATTGTTGGGGTGGATGACGTCAACAACAACAAACCCATATTTGAGAAGGTGAGAAGGCGAGTCTGTCAGTGAATATAAAGCGTTTTGAACTTTTTTTTCTTCTTCTTTTTTTTGCGCTGTTGTCACTGTCGACGTGGTTCAAACCACACACACACAAAAACTTAACAGCTGACAGCTGGTTGTTTTGCCTCAAGTCATAAAATGTGCTTTCACAATATGTTGCATTTCTATCACTCCTGCAGCCATGGCATTGGTCTCTCTCTCGCTCATCCTCTAGGTGTGCTATCCATCCGACTATCACTCTATCCTCATCCCCCTCTCCATCTCTCCCTCTCTCTCTCTCTCTCTCTCTCTCTTTTTGCATGGCCATCTCGTTTCCCTGGCCTCCCTCTCTCTTTCAGCTGTTTTCCCATGAGTTCTGATTAGACTGCACACCCTCTCTATCTTCAGGCGCTCCGCGGGGATTTCAATTAATTTATGAACAGAAAGTGCAGCCTCATCACAATATACCATACTGTACCTGTTTATAACCTACCTCCTTAATTAGGAACAACTTGAACTTCTGATATATATATTCATGCCAAGCTGTCACTCCTGAGGTCTTGTGGGTGGCCGGGGAAGCGTTGGCAACTTGGATGTGTTTAAATATCAAGTTACGCCTGGGAACCATCTGGGCTAACATGACCTTATGGATATTATCTGATTTTATGAACAATTACCTACAGGCCATATTGCCTTTGTCGTCACACTCCCATAAACACGCTTTTTAGGCTTCTTTCTGCCTCTCATCCGTCTCCCTCTGTCTCTCTCTCTCTCATCTGTGTCAGCTCCTCCATGGTTCCTGTTGTCTTCTCTTTCATCGTCGTTCTGCGGAGAGAGTAGCTAGCATGTACATGTAATTACCAAACAGCAGGGCTCCGAGGACCGGCTCTCTATGTGGGGCGTGTGTGTTCATCAGAGGAAAGTGGTTGAATACCCAGCTGAGATAAAGCCAGGCGTCACTGGGTTTTTCATAAGAAACCTTGTAGTTGAAGTGCTTTCATTTCTATAGAAACCGTACGCATTGTGTTTTATGTAGCCACTATGTGAAATGGGCCTCCTAATTGATGAGCTCTGTGTGAGCGCTGTGCTCCGGTGAATGCAACATTATTCTGACATGGCCTCTTACTCGCTCCTGTTCTCCGGTGTGTGTTTCTCTACCCTGGATTTCTCCACCCGCCTCCGTCTCCATTTCCCGCTCCCATCCTCACCCCTCGCCGCTCCCTATCCGTCTTCTCTGCACCTCCTCCCACTCTCTCCTTCGCTGTGTGTCCTCACTTTACTTCCTCTTCCTCCTCTTCCTCCTCCTCCTCCTCCTCCTCCTCCAACCCTGCGTCTCTGCCTCAGTGTCAGCAGTACCGCGAGCAGGCTTCGGTGCTGGAGAACCAGCCGACGGGGACTTTTGTGTTGCAAGTGCACGCTGTGGATGCAGATGAGGGAGCGAATGGAAAAGTCAAATATGGCTTAATGCACAGAGACAGCGCCGTGCCCGCCTTCAGAGTTCACCCAGACACAGGTATAGGAGTGGCTGTGAACTGCCAGGGGTAGAATAGGCTCTCAATTAGTCTTGCACAGTTTACTGTGCTACACACGCAGGGCTTAATTGACACATGTGCGCGGTGGTGAGGGCCATTGCAGCAAAATTGTAAAAACGATCCTGAGAGGACGAGAGGCAAATTGACTGGCATGAGCTGAAATTGTCACCGAATTCGAAATGCTGCTCTCATTCTCGCCAGCATGAGCCCAGTGCCAGAAAGCCATTAGAAAAGGACATTTTCAATTATCTTTATCTTCCTGCTGGAGTGAAGCACCAGCCCAGTTAACCTAACCTACCTGTCAATTCATCATCATGTCATTTAATCTGGTCAAGGGCAGTGTGCTGCTACAGTACACAGTGATTGCTTATCATGAATGAAAGATTAATAGGCCAACAGTTTGGCTGCGTAATGAAGATGTAACACCATAGAGGCATTTTGTTATGCTAGCACTCATTTCAGCCTTGTGTTCTGTAAAACACACACTTAATAGGAAAATCACTGCGCTGAAGAGAATTCTTGACATTTCTCCGAATACATTTATAACTGCTTCTTTAATTGTTTTTTTCTTGGTTTGTGGATAGGTGGAAAGATGGGTAAATTGGAGATTGGCTGAATGGATGAACAGACATATGGATGCATGCATGCGTGTTCAGTATGGTTGGCTGGGTTGGGGAATTGCCTGATTATTGTGCTGTATTTACAGGAGTGATTGTGACAGCCAGGCGCTTTGACCGGGAGCGTCAGAGGGAATACTCCATTACAGTAACGGCCACTGACTGGGCGGAGGAGCCGCTCATCGGCATCTGTCAGCTCAACGTCCAAATACTGGACCAGAATGATAACAGCCCCAAGTTTGAGAATTTGCGCTATGAGTGTGAGTGTTAAATTAAAAAATGAATGAAAAATATTTCTACTGTATGGTTTAAGCCTGAACTACTGGTGCATATCAACCAATGTTAAGTCGCAACAAAATGAAAAATGACTTTTTCACCTTGGCTAGCTCATTTCCTCTAATATACACCGGTTTAACAATAAATTCCCCCTATTTTCTATACTTTTCTATATGATATAGTATATTTAATGGTGGGGGTTGTGGTGTGTCTTACCACATCATCCTGTTTCAACATGAAATACATCCAATTAAGGAAGCAAGATGTTCTCAAATGCCGCTCTTTCTTTACTATCATGACAAACTGTGTGCATTGCTTCAAGGTTACCCTCAGCTTTATACATCTCTACTCTTTGACCATGCAGCAAATCAACTGCTGTCACTTTTCCTCTCCTCTCCAGACTTTCTGAGAGAAGACACCATGATGGGCACCAGTTTCCTGCGCGTGGCGGCTCGCGACGACGACTTCGGCACAAACGCCGCCATCACTTACTCCATGTCTGTGGAGCAGCCAGAGTACCTGAGGGTCAACCCCGTCACAGGATGGGTCTACGTTAACCAGCCCATATCACAGGTCAGTCAGCACTTAGCCACAGGCTCTCTGCACACGGCGGATCAAAGGCCGTTGTTGGCTAACCAGTCAGCTGATATCACATGTCAGCTAACTAGGGGATCATGTCTATGTTCCCCGGGTTCTATGTTCCCCGGGTTCTATATTCCCCGTTTTTCACTAACCTCTCCCAGCCCCCACGCCAAACCTAACCTCCCCCCATGCCTAAACCTAACCTCCCCCAGACCCTAACCCAAAACCTAACCTCTCCCACCCCCACGCCTAAACCTAAGGTCGGCATTGCGGGTGGTCGGCATAGCGGGTGGACACCATTTGGGAAAAACGGGGAACATAGGACCCGGGGAACATAGGACCCGGGGAACATAGGGATGACCCCCTAACTAGATAGCTGATATCACATGTGGGCTAACCAGTCAGCTGATATCACATGTGGGCTAACCAGTCAGCTGATATCACATGTGGGCTAACCAGTCAGCTGATATCACATGTCAGCTAACCAGTCAGCTGTTATCACATGTCGGCTAACCAGTCAGCTGATATCACATGTGGGCTAACCAGTCAGCTGATATCACATGTCGGCTAACCAGTCAGCTGATATCACATGTGGGCTAACCAGTCAGCTGATATCACATGTCAGCTAACCAGTCAGCTGATATCACATGTGGGCTAACCAGTCAGCTGATATCACATGTCAGCTAACCAGTCAGCTGATATCACATGTGGGCTAACCAGTCAGCTGATATCACATGTGGGCTAACCAGCTGATATCACATGTGGGCTAACCAGTCAGCTGATATCACATGTGGGCTAACCAGTCAGCTGATATCACATGTCGCTAACCAGTCAGCTGATATCACATGTGGGCTAACCAGTCAGCTGATATCACATGTGGGCTAACCAGTCAGCTGATATCACATCTTATGCCCATCCCCCACCCCGACCACAACACCCTTACCTCATTTACACAACCGCTAGAGGTCTGCGTTATAACGTTACACGTATCTAGAATTAAGCAATATCACAGGAGAGGGAGTGCTGTTGTTGGCTAATATCGGCACTGCTGTGATTCGGTCGCAGGCACGAGGCCGCAGGCCGAGTGCCGAAGAGATACAATATTAGACAACAACAGCACGACCACGAGTGTGATATTGCTTTTATACAACAGTTATATTAAACAAAGCTGATTAAAAAAATGACAAAAAGCTGAGAAAATATATGATTTCTCTATTTATTCCTCCGCCAACAAAAATAGTCCACTCAGCTTTCTGCTTTGCCGAAAATGTAGCCTAATCAGCCTAATTAACTGCAGGCTGTCTACTTTACTACTGTCTACTCTACAGCTGTGAAGCATTTTGTTGATTAGAGCAGCTGTGAAGCGGAGTGATCTACACACAGTGAAGCGCCAGTGCGTTATCGTGAAATATCGGCACTGGTAGGATCCCTCTTGTCCAATCAAATTGCTCGGCCGGAACTACCTGTTGTATAAATGTTGATATGCAATGTATTTTTAGTTCACAAATGATCAGATTCAACGTATCCGTGGTTTGCAGAAATGTAACACGGCAACATTTTGTTCTGGTGAGTGCGCTGTGGCCTGCGGGTGTGTGTCAGCCGAGTGAGTAAGCCTCGTCAAAGTGCCTGCGCTTGCTATTCCCAAACTGGGGTATGCGTACTCCCAGAGGAGCTGCATGTGCAGAGACCATGGAGAGGATGGAGGGAAACTCTCATTTAGGCTGAAGAAATGATTAAAAATACAGTCGATCTAAACATCCTGGGATTCCCGTTGTCATATCCGATGACAACACTTCAGGTTTTTTTCTACAATGTTTCTAATGATTATCCTTTAAATATGCATAAATGTCATCGAATAGAATCTCTGACGGAAAATATCGGATGTTTTTAAATGGATGGCACAGGGTTTTAACAATCTCAATGCTAACGGCTTCTCCACAGCCAAATCCCTGAGTCAAGTGCTTGGGGACAGAGTAGACTTAAACTACCACAAAGTTGAATTCCTTCACAACATAATAAACAAGTTTCTTGAAAAGGTGAAAGAAACGAAGCATCGCATTAGTTCATGCAGGACCCGGATAGTCATAGGCTACGCCCCAGCTGTAATCAGTTGACAGCCTGCTGATTGGATCAGCATTTCTAATCATTCACCAATCGCATCCATTCTCACAACAAGACGCCGTCCTACACTGATCTCTACTACGGTACACCAATGCTGCCACACACACATCACTGCTGCTTGTGCGGCTGCTGCTTTACTTCCACCACCCTGGCCTCCGCCTTTCTAGTTCAACATCCTGCATGACTCAAAGGTTAAACATGTATTCAATAGAGAGCCGCAGTAACGAGTCCGGAAATCATCGATGCTAACAGCCCTGGTTCAACACAGTTTTCGCCTATGGGAGTTTTGAATGGGTTTTTGGCGCGATGCTTCTAATAATCTCTCTGGGCAACGCTGGCTTAATCAAACGCGAACCAGATGGTAGTAACATCATCTTCACACATGAAGACCACTTTTATGAGTTTTTAAGCTTTTATGTGCCGTTAAAAGGACGGCTAGCTAGCAAACGGCTAAATGAGACTACACTTTTGAGTCGATGGGGATATATACGTCAATAACGTCACCACTTCAAAGGGCGAACACGGAAATTCTCTTTCCCTCACCTGGTTCAGCCCCGTTCAGCCCGGGGTAATCAGTGCACACATCAACAACAGTCCAAGTTGAGTGCTGACGTGACGTGGAAGCCTATGCGACAGTGTGTAGTTCTGGATTAGCTTAGCTGGAGCATTTTACTTCTAGGGCTCGCATTTACGCTTCAAAACTCATGAAAGTGGTCCTCATGTGTGAAGATTATCCCGCTGAACCTTGGTTCGCGTTTGATTAAACTTGCGTTGCCCAGAGACCTTATTTGAAGCATCGCGCCAAAAACCCATTCAAAAATCCCATAGACAGAAACAGTGTTGAACCAGGAAGTTCGGGACTTCCGCATTCAGCCTACAAAAATACGTCATCCCTGCGGCTCTCTATGTCTTGCTTTGGGCTCACTCTTGTACCCATGGGGGATTCTGCATTGCACTTCCTGATTAGCTTAGCATGCTGCTTGGCTAATCCAGGGAGCATCTTCTGTAAAGACTGGAGCCTTCAGTGCCAAACATAAGTGTAGGTCCATTTGTCACAATGAACGGTTAAATCTATGACGATAGTGCTCCTGACTGAATTACATTCATCAGTTTGATGTTTACATGTGAGAGTTGAAAAGTAGCGACATACATTTCTGCTGAGAGGGTGTTATAGAGGAATTCAAACGAGTTGAGATGAGATGAGATTAGATGAGAAACACCCTTGACTTTTCTCTCCACTGCAATTTAGCCAGTTACCTCACGCAAAATTTAAATGGAAAACCTTGCTGAACAAAGCTATTGGATTTTTCAGAATGCTTCAGGAGCCATTTCCCAACTTTCCCACAGTCTTTGGACCCCAACTTTGCCTATAAAAGCACTTAGTTAAATGTTCAATGCCTCAACTTGCCTCAAGTTGTTGCAGGTTTTTGCATTTTGATTTTCTGATCAGACTTTCGGATTGCATTGAACGAGCATTAAGGCCAAAGTGTTGAAGCCATACATCACAGCGATTAACATTTCCACGTCAATACTTGTGTTGGTGCAGCATAGCTCCACTTTGTCTTGTGGATGGTAAAGGAGGAAGCCGACCAACAACAGCATTCAGAAACTGTCCCCAGATGCCCCAAGTTAGCAGATGTGATGTCAATGTACAGTGCAGCTCTATAGAAATGTAAGTGGAGAAGATGGAAAAGGTGGCTGTGACCGATATAGTGGCTCCAGGGTGAACATCAGACATCGGAGGTTAGAATCTTTGTTCTCCGGTTTCCAGGTTCGCAAAAGAGTTGCACTTGCTCAATACTAATGAGATTGTCCTAAGAATAGAATGTGAATTCTTAAATTAAGTTATGATTCTTTATAAATGGCCATGCGCACCATAATAATAGAATTGCTCTGGCATGATTTGCATTGATAGGATAATCCACTTGAGTGAAAATTTAATTCTTCACAACTGAATGCTGATGCGAGCAGTTTTACATTAACAAAGTGGTATGATTATGACTCACATTATCTTTTATTGTGAGTGGTTAGAATTAAAATAACATAAAAATCACTGTGGCACTGTGACTGAGTGTATCATTAACATTACTCCTCCCGTAATATAGATCAACATAATAAACGCTCTAATCACCTCTTGTTGTTCTTCTTTCCCTGCAGTGTTCACTTTGATGAAATATATTTCTTTAATCAAATTCACCCACCTTCATTCCTATTGTAGCGCTTCAGTTGTAGCACAATAACAAAACTCGAACAGCCTGTGTGGGTTACAGCCTAATAAACCTTTTCCAGGCTGCTGCTGCTGCTGCTTTTGTTCGTCTTAGCCTAATTAACTGTAATTATTTCCTACAGAGGATCTACATTAGGCGGTTTTGCTCTTCTTAGGCTAATTAAACGACTTCCTAACTGTAATTGTTTACTACAGAGGACCTACATTACGCGGGACATAAGAGCAACGGATGGGGGGAACCGGAGCACTACTGTCGAGCTGGCGGTCACCATCACCAACGTGAAGAACCAGCCTCCACAGTGGGAACAGGACAGCTACAGTGTGGTCATACCAGAAAACACCGCCAGGGACACACCCATAGTGGTACAGGCTGTTTGTGTGTGTGTGTGTGTGTGTGTGTGTGTGTGTGTGTGTGTGTGTGTGTGTGTGTGTGTGTGTGTGTGTGTGTGTGTGTGTGTGTGTGTGTGTGTGTGTGTGTGTGTGCGTGCGTGCGTGCGTGCGTGCGTGCGTGCGTGCGTGTGTGTGTCTGTGAAACTTTGCTTGCAGATTTTATCAATACTTGATTTGATGCTGATGGATTAGGGTGAATATTGTTGTAATGCTGCATTAATTACGCCAAGTAACTTGGCATTTGGGGTTGCTGTAATTCAGTCAATTAAATGTTTCCGTCTCCTGGGTTAGTGAGCAGTCTGAGTACCGTTCAGTCACTGTCTGTTCTTTTTGTGCTCAAAGTACACCTTTGAAAGCTTGTCAGTGTGCTGAAAATCTTTACATCTTTTTTCGGTTTGATGCTCTAACTGAATGCTGACATTGTACGGTGTGTGCTAAGCAAATTTCATGACTCCAGGCTAATTAAATCTATTCAAAACGTCTCCTTTGAAGTGAAGAATATATTGCTGTCTGTCAATCTGGGGAGTGAGAAAATCCTTTTTCTAAGGTCTTCAAAAGGGGGGACTCATTTACAGATAAGAGATTGTCCCAGGGCCCGGACAATAGGTTTGACTGTTATCCAAGTCCATTTCAGATAATCATCGAGATCCATTCGATCAAAATCTGACACAATCTGATTGTACAACTTCTCACACCTTTTTTTCCTCTCCATTTGATTCGTTTTTCAGAAAGTTTTCTCCTTGCCTTCATTTTTTTGGGGTCTGCGCCTCCAGCTTCTCCCTCACTATAGTCTAATTCTAACAGAACCTGTGATCTAGGCCTTTAGGAAACTTCTAACCTATCCTGTCGTTCCGTTCAGACTATCAAATCGACCTCTCAGCTGGGTGACCCGAGGGTGACCTATAACCTGGAGGATGGGTTGGTCCCAGAGACCAACATGCCCGTGCGTTTCTACCTCTCCCCCAACCGAGAAGACGGCTCCGCCTCCATCCTTGTGTCGGAGCCACTGGACTACGAGACCACGCCCTTCTTCTCTCTGCGGGTTCGGGCGCAGAACGTGGCCGCAGTGCCTCTGGCGGCTTTCACCACTGTTTATGTCAATGTTACAGGTATGATTTGTACACTACAGACATTTACCAGTGTTTGTTCTTTGATAGGAAAAACGTTGACCAACTATACCTTACATAAGTAGCTAGTAGCTTTTATAATTTGGGTGTTTTTTTAATGGTAGTTTTTAAATAGACTATAGAATAGCGTTCATTGTGCCGGGTGATGTACTGTACTAACGTGTCAAAATTAGGGATGCACGATATATCGGCAATCATATCGGTATCGGCCGATGTTAGTCATTTTTTAACATCAGCATCGGTCCGATCTTGCAATGTTAATATTGGTTATCGGTATCAACCCAAATTTTCGCATTGAAAGGAAACAATGCGGTAAATCTATGATTTATGGGCTTTTCCAAATGTTTTGGAAATAAAGAAATGCATTACTTTTTCAAATTCAGTGTTGACAAGTGTTTTTCAGTATGTACAAAATGTTATTATCATAGAAATGTGCTTTTATACAGATCATATCGACATCGGTAAATATCGGTTATCGGCCATAACCGCAATGTTAATATCGGTTATCAGTATCCGCCAAAATGTTCATATCGGTGCTTCCCTAGTCAAAATGTAATAAAATGTCCATTTAAATTGGTTGAAAATGTAATAAAATGTTTTGATATACGAAATTGTCAGATAATGTAATGTAATTGCCAGTTAATGTGATAATGTTTAGCAAGATATCTCAAAAGCAACAACCGGATTTGGCTGAAATTTGGTGGACAAAAAGCCCTTGGCCGTATGATCAACTGATTCAATTTTCATGCTGATATGGATCTGAGTTTTCTGCCATTAAATAATTTTTGTTTGTAAGCTATTATTGTATGAATGCAGCTATGCTGCATTCATGTGCTGCTGGGAAGGTCCAACATCTGCTAATCAGATCTTGGACACAGCAGCTGTGCAAACAGCCTTGCACTCACATGTTATCTTATTGGAAAATCAAACCCAGAAGACAAATAGCAAACAAACATAAACCCTTACGGAGGCTGCATCTTTGCAAGTTGGAAAATTGTTCAGAGGGGCGTCTGAGGAGTGTAGAGGCAAAAGCACTCGCCTCCCATCACGGAGAGCCGGGTTCAATTCCTGGCAGCGGCACCTCTGGCTAGGTCAGACGTTCCTACAGACACAATTGGCTGTGTCTGAGAGTGGGAAGCCGGTGGGCTATGAGTATTGGTCGCTGCACTAGCTCCTCCTCTGGTCGGCCAGTGCACCTGTTTGGGGGAGGGGAACTGGGGGGGTGCACTACATCCTTCACATTTTCACAAGTTATTACATTAACTGGCAATTATGACATCATCAGTTGCTACATATCTTAGGTAAAGTATACATCTCTCATCTCTCCCCTAAGATGTCAATGACAACGTGCCGTTTTTCACCTCCTCCATCTACGAGGCCTCAGTGACAGAGGGCGCCCAGATAGGGACCTCGGTCCTCCAGGTGTCTGCTCATGACAAAGACCTGGGTCTGAATGGAGAGGTTTGTGGTATTTCCTGTGTTAGAGTTAGGTTCTATAGGGGGAGAGGGAGTGCAACAAAAATATGAAATCACTGCAACCACATCTGCAAACTGCTATTCTCTCTGCTAAGCCATCAATCTCAAGTCAGAGGAAACGTCACATCACAGCACCATGCCTCCACTGTGGAGGCTTTTGTTGCTGTGCTGTCAAAGTGATTTCGGGATTTCAGGAACTGTGCCATATGCAGCTGTGTGACTGACTATGACCGTATCGGTGAGACTAGTGTATTGATCTGAATTTTGGCTGCATGTAGAAAAGATTGACTTGAGGAATACAGTAGAGACCTGTTGGCATTTTCACCTGCAAAGCCTTTCGTTTTCTGCAGGTTATTGTTAAAAAGAAGACTGCAACTTAATTCACAGTTTCCCCCGTGCTCCACAGATCACTTACTCTCTCCTGGGTGACAGCAGTGGGGACCACCATCTGTTCCGTATAGACGCAGAGCTGGGCACGGTCTACACAGAAGCAGTGTTTGATCGCGAGGCACGCAGCTCCTACTTGCTGGAGGTTCAGTCGGAGGACGGCCAGGAGTCAGCTCGACCCGGCAAGAACAAGCAGTCCAACTCAGGTTAGAAGTGATGTTGATAATAATAGTCCGATTTTAGAGCCTTCTTAGTTCCCATGAAACGTTCATGAATTTACATTCTGTTACATTTCATGAAGAAAACTGAAAGTGGCGATGAGAAGCTCGGTGCTGGGTACAACTCTGATTATTCAGTTCATAAAGTTGTAAATATTCAATTGCAGCTGCTTCAGTTTTGTTTCAGCCTTATTCCTTTTTTCGCATGCAAGTATTTTCGTTGTTAAATTCTGAGACGCTTCTCGAGTTGTCAGAGTTAACTTTGAGGTGACCTCCGCCCCAGTTGCAATGTCTCATTCATGAAAAGCAGCATTGTTCTTTTCCCAAGCGCAGAGGGCAATGCTTTCTGAAAAGTTCTTCCTCTGCTGTGTTTCAAACAGACGCCATCACATTACATTCATTTACACCCTGGGACAGACTTTGAAAAGTGAATCTTAATTTGATTTATTCCACTGCCATGACCAGACGGACTCGCTCTCTTCCAAGTGAAAATAGCTGTGATTTCTTGGACTTCTCGTTTTCTTTACCGGCCTTTTTTCCCTCGCCTGGTTAAGACCATGCTGATAACGTGACCTCACATCCTGTTTCGCTCTACGCATCAGTCTGGACTCCAATCAAACTCACCGAATGCGAGCACACTCAAAACTCGAGTTGCATTAAGGTGCAGGGCCACACAAAGTCACAAGAGTAATAGAAGAAGTAGGCCAGCACTCAAAAAGGTCCTTTGAGAATTTGAATAAGGCACCTGGGAAATCACGACTAAATAGATACAGACCGGAAGCACAAGCAATAATTCAATTATTGATTGTACTTCTGGTCTGTATGTATTTAGTTGTCATTTCCGCCTTACACAACACAACGCTGATGAAGGCTTGACGCTGAAACGTTTGTTGTGTGCCATCCCAGGTGACTTATTAAAATTCTCAAAGGACATTTTTGAGTACTGGCCTACTTCTTCTATAAGTCTTGGACTCTAATCATCCACAGTGATTTCAGTGGGTGGGAGTACTTGCCTTCACAAACAACTCCTTCAGCCAATCGGCATAGCCAAATCCAGTCCTTCAGCCAATCAGTAGTGGATCCAGTCAAATCCAAATCCACTCGGAAGAACGGCGAAAACGTATTTTCCGCCGAGAAACTGGTGCATACTCTTTTTCTTGTTTAATTGTTGTTATTGAGTCTATTTCTGCAATAACGGCACTAATATTACTGCTCTGCGGGGTCCCTGATTGGCCGGTTACGTTGTCAACTACGAGGCAGGTCCCTGATTGGCCCGTTGTCTGTGTCATTTCTGAAAGTCACTTGTGGCGGGCTGGAGTCGAGACTGATGCACAGAATGCAACAGAATGTGAGTTCAGGTGATCAGGATGATTTACCAGGCAATCCTTTCCCCATTGTTCAATATTCAACCAATATGGCCGCATGTTTCACTCTGTGACACTCTGGCAGCCTTAAAACCGCCATGTGTGTGTGTCCGCGGTGACATGAGAAGACGTTTGTATTCAGATGAGGGTCTTAGCAAGTGTTTGTGAAGGCGGTATTAGGGGTAAAGGATGCTGTTTGGAGCAGCAAAGCCTTCTCTCCAGGGATGTTGGGGGCTGCTTAGCATTTGCAATGAGCCTCGCGCTACGTATCTCCGCCATCCAGAAGGGCTCATCTCCTCTGCAAACATTACCTGTCTCTCTGCGTCACCCCTGGGACAGACCAAGAGAGGAGCGAAAGAAAAATAAATAAAAAGAAGCAGAGAAAATAGACCACATTCCTCCACTACTACCACCATCATCTCTAGCTGCAGCAGCTCCAAATTAACATGTCAGCCCACCGTGCTGCAGTGTGAGCAGATAATTTACTCTTTCTAACTAAAGGAATAAACAGCGTAATGAGGAGGGCACAGATAAGACATAAACACTTGTCATCTTATAAATATTTAACCTCCCCAGTGGAGAGGATCTTTATCTACTCGGTGCGAAAATGCAGCTTGTTGAAGAGGTTTAGCCCCATTAGTGCTGTTCTTAGCGCTGGAAACAGTTAGCCCTGCTAAAACAATAAACTCTTGCTAAAAATGAATAATTTATGTAATTTAACGGCACATCTTTGTGAAAAATGTTATGTCTGGTTTTCATGTCAATGAGGCACATTGGGTCAGGTTAAGTGCCTCTTCCCGGTAAACAGTCACAATGAAATGGATTGATAAACAGAAGGAAAGAGAAGTGTGTGTGTGTGTGCGTGTGCGTGTGCGTGTGTGTGTGTGTGTGTGTGTGTGTGTGTGTGTGTGCGTGCGCATGTGTGTGTGTGCGCGTGAGTGCATGCGTGCGCAGGCGTGTGTGTGTGTGTGTGTGCGTGCGTGTATGTGTGTGCACGTATGTGTGTGTTTGTGTGAGCCACATCTTTTAATCTGCTGCCATTGCCATCCTTCTTGCAGACACAGCGTATGTGCGGGTTTTCATCAGCGACGTCAACGACAACAAACCGGTGTTTGCTCAGCGTCTGTATGAAGTCGGCGTTGACGAGAATGCAGATGTGGGCCTGGCTGTTGTCACTGTTAGCGCTAATGACGAGGATGAAGGTACGCTCGATGAGGCAGCAGGCGGGCGGGGGAGGGACGGGAGAAATCCCAAGGTGATTCTTATGATGCCACTTCAATGGGAGTAAAGGTGAAGGAAGCTAGCCAGCCAAAGCCCATCTCAACTTTTTATGAGCCTCTCTGAAAGTTGAGGGAAGTTTCCAGATTGTTTATTCAATAAACTGGCAGGCTCTCCCTCCGGGAGGCATATTTGTCAATCAATCAATCATTTCAGTGTCCCAGCACTGTATTGTGCGAGACGGCATGCAATACAGTATAGTTGCAATATTTAAAAAAGCAGAGGTGGAAAGTTTTTTTTTAAGGATTTGTACTTTTGAAAGTATTTTTCTTTATAATGCTATACTTTTACTCTTACTTGAGCAATTTAAATAATAGTTATTCTACTCAAAGTACTTTTAATCCCACCCAAAAACATTCCGTTAGAATTTTATTTTGTGGGAAATTGTGGAAAGCTGAAACAAACAGAAAGCATTTTTTTATAACAAACTTTGTCTTTTTTATAGACAAACTGGCTTATAAAGGGTTAAAATTCTGAAAATGAATAAACATTTGGGTATGTATGATGTCATCTGAGGGTATAAGGTTTGGCACACACACACACACACACACACACACACACACACACACACACACACACACACACACACACACACACGCACACACAAAAACGATTTATGGTTAACATAATAAGTGACCAAAAACGGTCACTCAATAAGTCAACCCAGGATAGGCGATTATTAATGAATCCCTCATGAGGGTTAAATGTACACTGATAAATGAGTAAATTCATATCTTTGACCGTGTGAGCACTGAGCAGTGCCTCCCCGATCTGGACTGAGCTCTGCTGAAATGCTGCTGAGTCGAGCGCAGTGTGCCAGATTCAGCAGGACTCATCTTGATTGCCTGCTGCACGTCGTCGCACAATATGCTCCAAAAAAGAGTGACGCGCTCCCACACAGTGGGTGGGTGGGATTTGAGTGATAACGCAGTTGCTCATCCTCCGTACAGCAGCAGCCTATCGGGCATGTTCGGGCCCGTTAATCAAGGTGATTTTTATGGCGAGCGGGGGTGCGGCTTAGGCCATGCTGCCGCAGCGCTAATGATGGATAGCTGCGGAACAACGCGTCGCCAAACCCCCGGCATTAAAGTTACAATACTGTTGCGCTCGTGCCTGAGAGGCTCAACTCTATCTGTCTTGTTTAAAAACTGCACCCTGGCCTTGACTGCTGTAAGCCTGGCAGATCCCAGAGGGAGCGCAGGGAGCACTTTGTCAGCCAGGGTTGTGCTAATAGTACAGATTAGTGTATTTACATGGGATTGTAGCTACTTTAACCCAACAGTCTGATTGAAAGGGCAGACCGTACTGTACGTTTCAGGGAGATTAGCTTATCTATTTCAATGTTAAACCACCAGACGGTCTCCATGGAGACACACACTAGATAAGTTCAGATATTGACGTCCTCCTTGCTAGACTATCCCCGCCCCCCCTCTCTCAGGCCTCAAAATCATTCCCCAGAGGGCACTTTCACTCTCCATCTCTCTCTATTACTTTTTGTTCTTCGCTCTTTCTTTAATTAGTGTCTGATTAAGGCTGCGGAGATAAGGTACACACTTCCCATTTAATTAAGTCATCAAAACAAGTAAGGGGGTACGTGAAACACCCACTAAGGCACAGGTCCTTGAAGAAGTGAGGTTTAATACCCTTGTGTGGTAGCATGTTGCTGCAGGTGTAATCGAGGGGACAACGCTCCAGCAATGATGGGGATTTCCACTGAAAGATTCGGGAGATCAACGGGCTGAAAAGCTCCTCGCAAAAGGACTTTATTGAAGTAACCAGCAGCACTGTGGGATTGCGAGAATACTGATCCTAGCAGCCTACTTTAAATTCCTCTAGCCTCCCAAAATGTTGGTCCACTCATGTTTCACTTTAGCTTTCAGTAAACTTTCTTTCTTTCCTAAAAAGGAAAATTGGTTTTCAGAATGAAAGGCCTCTGACTTCACATCTCCCCATCGTGCATTTCTCGCTTCCTGTCCCAGGGGCCAATGCCAAGCTGCGCTACCAGATCACGTCTGGCAACACAGGCGGTGTGTTTGACATCGAGCCAGAGGTGGGCACCATCTTTATTGCTCAGCCGTTGGACTACGAGCAGCAGAAGAGATTCAAACTCCTGGTCCTGGCCTCGGACGGGAAGTGGGAAGACTACGCCGCGGTGGTGGTCAGCGTGATTAATAAGAACGACGAGGCGCCCGTGTTCTCTATGAACGAGTACTATGGCTCAGTCACAGAGGAGCTGGACGGGTCACCGGTGTTCGTGCTGCAGGTGAGTGGCTAAAGATGCTTTGCACTGCAGTCTTTGATTCATTATTGTCTATTGAGAGATCTGAGTTCTTAACACGAGGGTCGTAGGTTCGTGACCCGTGTTACCTCCGGCTTGCTCGGGTGTCCAGGCAGGCTGTGTCTGCAGGTGGGAAGTTAAGGATTATGGGTATGAGTCCTAGTCGCGGCACTAGTGCCTCCTCTGGTTGGTTGGCGTGCCTGTTCGGGGGGAGAGGGGAACTGGGGGAAATATCGTGATCCTCCCATGTGTTACGTCTTGCTGGTGAAACCCCTCGCTGTCAGGTGAAAAGAAGCGGCCGGCAACTGCACATGTATCGGAGGAAGCATGTGCTAGGGGGGGGGGGGGGGGGGGTTGGAGAGGATCTGAGTTATTTTTAAGCCAGCCACTTCTCATCTGTTGTTCTAATGTTCAGTTTAGTTACTGTTAATCAGTAGCGGCCATACAGCTACAAAATTGTTTCTTTGTTACTACTCCATCATAAGTTTTCAGAATCAGTTTTCAGAGTTGTACTTTCTTTTTAAAGTGTGCCAGCGTTTTCACTTACTTACAGGCCCAGGAGGTGATATTGCCGGTGTGATGGATCTTGTTTGGGCATGGACCCACAGCAACATTCACAAGCAAATCTAGGGCTGCTGGAACCCTTTCAGAGGCCATTTGCAGCAAAAGTGCCCTAGTGGAATTTCATTTCATTTAGGTAGTCTGAAAAAAATAAAATAAAACAGGGAAATGGGCTGCCTAAGAATGTCATAAGCAAGGAAAGCCCTGGTGACTGCTGTGAGGAGATGAGATGAGAAGCCTCTCATAACATGGGTGGGTGTGGATGAATGACTCTGTGCTCTACTTTCATCTCCCCAGGTGACAGCCACTGACCCAGACAAAGATGCAGACCAGGGGGCCATACGCTACTCTATTCACGGCCAGGGGGCTGAGTCCCACTTCATGATCAACGACATGACCGGGGAAATGTATGCCCAGCGCACCATGGACCGCGAGGAGCGTGCCGTCTGGCGCTTTGTTGTCATGGCAACGGACGAGGAAGGCGAGGGCCTCACCGGCTTCACAGACGTTATTATCAACGTGTGGGACATCAATGACAACGCTCCCGCCTTCTCCTGTGCGCCCGATAATTGCCACAGTAGCGTGGCGGAGAACTCACCCCCGGGAACGTTTGTTGTGGAAATGACAGCGGTAGACCTTGATGATGCGGCGGTGGGTCAGAACGCCATCCTCACCTACCGCATTACTGAGAATGCCCACGGCGCAAACGGTGTCAACCTTTTCTCCATCGATTCCAGCACGGGCACCATATCCGTGGCGGCCGAAGGTCTGGACCGGGAGCTTGCGGAGAGCCACCGGCTGCTAGTGGAGGCGCGGGATGGCGGGGGCATGACAGGCACAGCGACCGCCACAGTGCTGGTGACAGACATCAACGATCACGTGCCCAAGTTCAGAGAGGACTGGTGCGGCGCTCGTGTCTCCGAGAGCAGTGATGTGGACGCTCCCGTCCTGGAGCTGGGCGCCGTGGACCCGGACGCCGGCGCTTACGGACAGCTGGCCTTCACCGTGGTGTCAGGAGACCCGGAGCAAAGGTTCTACATGGTCAGCCACCGGGCCGAGCAGAGCGGCACCCTGAGACTCAAGAAGAAGCTGGACTACGAGAAGCCAGAGGAGCAGCGGTTTAACCTCACCGTCAAGGTGGAGGACTCGGACTTCTCCAGCCTCATCCACTGTCTGGTTCTAGTGGAGGATGAGAACGATAACGCCCCTGTGTTCACCCCCAGCTCCCACCTGCTCTCTCCTCTGCCCGAGGATGCACCTGTAGGAACCACCATCATCCAGGTGGCAGCCGGCGACTCAGACTCGGGCCTGAATGGGGACGTTTTGTACAGCATCTTTCCCGAGTCCGACCCCTATGGACATTTTACAGTCAACCGAGCTGGCGCTGTCACAGTCGCCAGACCGCTGGACAGGGAGACGGTGGCAGGGTATGAGCTGGTCGTCATAGCAACTGACCGGGGTACCCCGGCGCTGACCGGCAGGGTCACGGTTCATCTCCCCCTGCTGGATATGAATGACAATGGGCCAGAGCTGGAGGCAGCCTACGCCCCTGTGCTGTGGGAGAACAGCCCGGCCCCTCAGGTGGTGTGGCTCAACCATACCTCCGCCCTGCTGCACGTCGTGGACAGAGACTCCCCAGAGCACGGGCCTCCTTTCTCCCTCGCCCTGCCCCCGCCGTACTCCACCGACTTCCACCTGCAGGATCACGGGAACGGCTCCGCCACGCTCACGGCACTGCGGAGATTTGACAGGGAGAGGCAACGGGAGTTCCGACTGCCTGTGATCATGATTGACAGCGGCCATCCACCAATGACAGCCACAAACACGCTGACTATCACCATTGGGGACGAGAACGATAATGCCCATCAGGCGGGGGAGAAGGACGTGTACGTGCATAGCCGCAAGGGTGAGTTGCTCACCTGCTCATTTCATTCTTCTTGTCACTTATTTTGTACTGCGGGAAGAGTTTGAGTGAAGGGAGGAGGAGGAGGAGGAGGAGGAGGAGGGGGGGGGGGGGGGGTGAGGCTGCAGCTGTACGCAGAAGTTTTCACTCCAGTCTGGAATTAAGAATTGTGCTCCTCGTCCTTCATTCTAACAGCGTTTTGTTATGGTAATGTCGTCTGTCAATTCCTCTCCCTCAGCACATTCTTCCTCTGCGAACCCCGTCTGTGCCTGAACCTCGTCTGAGCATCAGCGCCATCATCTGCTTATTTATTATCAATTTCTTTTTTCATCCTCCGGGTACGTTTGTTAGATATGTACTGCAGGCTTGTTAGTGTTTTGATTGCACACTCAGCTTCACAGCGGTTTTGGTAACTGTTGGAGAACAGGGGCGGCGTGACTCATCCGGGCTGCCATTGTTTACCCAGCTCCAGTAACAGTACAGCACTCTGGCAGCGCAGGTCGATAATAACATAATCCATAGTGAGATAGCTCCACTTCCTTAAGCTCCACGCTCTCTGAAGTGGAGCACTGTGAGGACCTATTCATTCCAGCAGTGGGCCTACACAGTTATGAGCATAATAAGTAGAACAGAACACAAGAATGCAAGATAAGGAGAAGAGGAGGACCAAAAGATAACTGTTGGCATCAGCAGATTCTGGCCAGACAGAATCAATGTGTGCTGTGTTTGTGTGTGTGTGCGTGCGTGTGTGCGTGCGTGTGTGTGTGTGTGTGTGTGTGCGTGCGTGCGTGCGTGCGTGCGTGCGTGCGTGTGTGTGTGTGTGTGTGTGTGTGTGTGTGTGTTTACCTTGAACAGGAAGGATGGCCACTGCGGCACTGGGGAAGGTGTATGCCCCAGATCCCGATGATTGGGACAACAAGACCTACACCTTGGAGACGAGCGCAGCCAAGTATGTACTTTCTCCGTCAAAATGTGCTCACAGTATTATCCCTTAATGTAATGCTGAAATGTAGCTACAGCTAGTATGTATGCAGTAATAACAACTTGTACTTTACCGGTTCCAGGCAACAATGCTAAAAACAGTGACGTTCTAACAACACAAGCAGAACAACTGCCAGCAATGCTGAGTTTGCTAAAATGGGAACTCAAAGTGTTCAGGCCTCATTTCTCCAACACGGCCCTGAACCAGCTTTTTGAATGACACCGCTCCTTTAGAGACATGCCTAACAGGTACTTGTCCTAGATCCAATTCCATGGCCTCTGATATACAGTAAGGAACACTTTCCAAGAGGACTTAAATCACAGCATTCAACAGTGATTGCTGCTCTGGAAAATGCAATCAGATTCAAACAAACGTAGCAATCTCAGTATGCTTGTATTATGTTCCTAGATGAAACAGCCATCGTAGCACAGCTTGGCTGTCAAAGACCTTGTGCTGCTATTCAGTATTCACACCCTCAAGATCAGATTAGAAATACCAATTGCATATTTGTTTTATTCATATCACAAATTCTGACAGTTACTATGACAACTATCGAGCTCTTTTAGGAGCTTTTGGAGCCAAAGAATTGCCTCTCTTTTTTTTCCCATCTTAGCCTTTTCTCCTTTCCCTTTCCTTTTTTCCCCAAAATAAATGTGTATTCACTCCCTGTGGGACTGAACTCATGTGCCTCTGACCGATTCTGTCCTCGTCCGTCGACCATGTGTCACTCAGCCTCCACTGAAGTAGCCCTCTGCTCTCCTCTTCCCAGATACTTCGGCCTGAACCAGAGCTCAGGAGCGCTGACCATCCGGCAGAACACCCCCCCAGGCAGCTACTGGTTGCGGGTGGGCGTGTCAGATGGGGTGTGGCCAGACGTGATGTCAGGGGTCAGAGTTCATGTCAGAGAGCTGGAGGAAAAGGCCTTCCTGTCGTCAGCCTCCCTGCGTTTGACTGGTACTGCTGCCAGTAACACAGTAGCACACCTGATGGAATGAACGTTATGGAATAAACATGTTGTTATGCTATCTGAGTTTGACCAGTAAGATCTCTCGCTGTCATCTCTATGGCTGAGTGCAAAAAAAATATGGAATCTATTTGTTTATTAGCAATTAGTTTCTCCCATTGACTTCCCGTCATCTCATCTTGCTTTCTGTTGCTGTTGCTACTGTTGTTGTTATGACGACTCTGCCTTGATGAGGCTAAAATTGAAAAAGGTTGTCAACCCAGTTAACGCTGAAATAATAGGCTGTCACGAGAAGTTTTTATACTCCCATTATTCAACGTTTCTAAGCATTCTAAAGTGACAGTTCATGCTGCACGTGGGTAATGGTTTTCCTGTTCTTCGTCAAAACGCTGAAGTTTATGTTAGGGTCCTCGTTTTTCTATCAGTCTCTCGGAGCAAATCGGAGTTGTAAAGGTCAGTTTGGTGGAAGTGTCAGGTAAAGTCCTTGACATTTAAAAAGCCAATCTGCAGATAGAGTCGAAGGCTATTATGGATGCCTGTGGCGCCAAGTCGTTATCACTTTTGGATATTAAAGATGACTTCCTCCATCCACACGTTATTATTGGAAGCTGGCATCACAAATCACAAATCTGATTGACGGCAAAATATTCCATGCGTGAGGCGAGAAATTATGTTCCAGAGGGGAAATAAAAGATGTATTTTATTTGAACGCATGGCGGCTGTTTGAGCTTATGGATGGAGCCAGCGAGGCTCTGCGAGGACACGGATCAATGCGAGGAGATGTTAGCCTGCTAATGGAATGGGGAATGCGGCTAGACTTTGATCAACTCTTTAGCTGTCATTGACAGTTCACTAGCTCATATTGCCTCAAGCCCGCCTCTCTTTTTGTCTCCTGAAGGCATCACGGCCAGGGAGTTTATCGACTCCCACGTCAAGGGGAAGAGTCGGCTGGGGACATTCTGGGACTTCCTGTCTGAAGCCCTGTCTGTCAGGCCGGGGAGCATCAATATTTTCAGCATGGCAGACAGAGGGGAGAAGGCCCTGGACATCCACTTCTCCGTGCTAACCGACGGCGGCGGCGGCGGCTACCTGCGCCCGGAGGAACTGCACGCTGTCCTCGCCCGGTATAAAAAGAAGGTAGCGTATATGGCGACTCGTCTTGTAGATAGAGATCAGTGCTCATACGTCAAGTGATCCACAGAGGAGCTTGAGGGGGAGAGATAACGGGGCATTTATCTGCCCTTTTATTTTCCCACCAAGCCTCTGCCTGCATAATACCTGGCCCTGTCATGTCTCTCTGTCTCTCCCCTCAATCTCTCCTCTATCTCCCATCTCCTCACTCCCACAGACTGTACTGCCTCTCCATCGTCTCATTCTTTTAACCCTTTCATTTCAAGAACTATCATATCATTCCATCGCTCTATCATTTTTTCCTTCCTCTCTCATACAGTAGCTGTCTGTGCCATTCTAACTGTGTGCCTGTGTTCTACTTTAAAACACAGTTATAGAATATTGAAAGTAGGGCTGGAAAATGTTGACCAAAAACATTGCGAGTTAAACTTCAATTTCTATCGTCACAGGTTTTTCTTGTCATGCATTTTTAAACTTTAACTAATTTTAACTTTAAAATGCTTTAGAGGGAAGTGAAAAGTGAATACCGGGTGCACTGAAACACCTCCTTTAGGAATCCACTTTGCACACTTGTCTCTCTTAAGCAATTCATTGCAGTCTCTCTGTGATTTGGAAATTGCTCAAGTATTGTTTTTTGTTTTGTTTTGTTTTGTAATAATTGTTAAGCTCTAATTGAAAGCAACTATGGAGGGTAATATGTATAGTATGTCTTTCATTGTTCCTTTGCAATGTATTTGAAACACCGTTGTCCTTTGTATGCTGGATAACCCTTTACCATTCAACATGTCTGTGTACCGATGTCACAGAGACGAACCCGTGAAACCCCTCCTCCCTCCTCTCCTCCCTGCAGCTGCAGTCCCTGCTGCGTGTGAGTGTGAGTCAGGTGCAGGTGGACGAGTGTGTGTCCGCGGACTGCAGGGCAGCAGGTGGCTGCTCCACACACCTGAGCATCAGCGACTCGCCCACCCTGGTCGACTCGGGGAGTCTCTCCATGGTCTCAGTCAAGGTGACGTCCTCGGCGGTGTGCGGCTGCGCCGCCCGGGAGATGACCCGCCAGCCCTGCTCCTCCTACCCCAGCAACCCCTGCCTGCACGGGGGGACCTGCGTCGACGCTCACGACGGCTACAGGTGAGAGGCACACCTGCAGCGAGTAGGGAGAGAGAGCTGGCTATTGTTTCGGGAGGGCTACAGTTGGAGGAAGCCTCAAAAAGGTGAACAGAGCCAAAACTTCCACGAGGTACTGCGGTCTCGTATCTGCTCCTGTTAAGACTCTCACTAGTCACATCTCGGAGAAGGAGCGCAGAACTCCGAACGGCACCCCGCATGAGGAGTCGCACTTCCTTCACCCGTAACTTGACCTGACTTGCCTGAGCCGCTGTGATGTTGTCAGCTGAAGAGACAGGTGCAAGGTGTGGGGGCTTTGAAAAGGCTTCGGTCTGTTTGCCACGGAGAGGATGTATGCGTGTGCAGGTCGTTCTGAAGACTGAAGTAGGTTGAAGTGATAGAAAATGTATCGCTCTAGGGTAATGCTTAGAAAAATTCCTCAAATTAAGATTCATAACACAGTCGATTCTTGACTGCATTATCATATTTTAACTTTTTTTGCTGTTTATTGAGTGAGGAATCTAGATTAAATAATTGCTACAACCGGGCAGGACCTTGAGTGTTAAGCCTGAATAGTGGCTCAATATATATATAGGCCTTCGCCTAATGTATATATACAGTACTGTAGGAACACAAGGGAGGCTCTCACAGAAGAAACAGTATGCAGATAATTTCACGCACATATTAATGCCCAGATTAAATAAATCTAGGGCAGTGGGATTAGTAGGCCTACAACTCCTGCTCACCACTTCTCAAAAAGAATCTCATTTAATACCACTACAATGAACATGTGACTTTGTCCAAGGCATCGTCTGTGAGAGGGAACATCTCCACACACATCTTTTTTTCCTCCTACTGTATATTCTCTGCGCTGCAGTTGCTCTGCTCTGCTGGAGCCCTTGTGCTGTACCATAAGAAGCATATCTCCCCCATATGTGCTATATGGGCCCTCATGCGAATGCAGTACAAGCATAAAGAATCCAATTTTGGGGTTCTATCTTGTGCAGAAAGTGGTTAACAGGCGGTCTCAGACAGCGGCTGATCAGATACCGTCAGTCAGATGTGTGAGGGAAAAACACGGCCCGCACCGCTCGATTTGGATTGGCATTGCTGTCATGAGCCACACGAGATGAGAGAGTGAGGCGCGTCGTCAGTGCATATGTATGCATAAGGCTACCCGCAGCCTGATCCGTCCCTTCGCGGCGCACGGATCAGTATTCGGGACATGCGTTAGTAGCCCCTCTGCAGAATAAACAGCGTCGGGGAGATGCAGCCCCTAACAGCCTCAGTACACAGAGCTTTTCCTCAGACACGCCGCGTGAAAATAGATGGCTTTGACATTATCGGCACCGCCAGCACCGCGTCTCACATGCCTCACAGCCGAGAGGGGGGGGACGGGATGAGATCCGCCGGTCCCTTCCATCCCATTCATCGCCGTGATTGAAGGGCGTTTTCATCACGCCGTGTACGGTATCACTTTCTTGATATATGATGTTTTGTTCTTTTTTATTATCAATATTTGCCTACAGTACCCGTATATTTACTTGCCCATTGTAGACACACAAAAAAGCAGCAGCTCCGCAGAGACACGAGAGCACTCATTTTGTTCTAGTTAATACTTCTGGGAGAGAGGAGCGATCCTTAACAGTCTCTTCATCAAAGTAGATAAGAACGAGACGAGGCAATCGCACAGAAATGCCTAACCAATTCAGAATACCTTTTAAGAGCGAGCGAGCAAGAGAGAGAGAGAGAGAGAGAGAGACAGATAGACAGCCAGCCAGCCAGAATAAGAGGGAAAGATACCAAGCAATCAGCAGTGGTATGGTGCAGAGAAAAGTAAGAGAAATGGAATTAATTATGTTCCAACAAAGGGGATGTGATGTGCCGAGCAGCAGCCATCTCCAGAGGGCTCAGCCCAGGCAGCTGTGCCAGATAAAGAGGAAGAGCAGAGTAATGCTGTGTTCATAGCTAATTGATTTAATATAGATATTGAATATTCAAGAGCCTCATGGCTAATACGAAAGATAGATCAGTGTATATATAGATTAAAGCTGGGGACCCCCGACTCAGTTTAGCCAGCATGTGTCCCTCGCTGGCTGGCTGGTGACAGCCAGTGAGTTTGAGGCTCGGGCATGTCAAGGCCCCCGCCGCTGTGAATCAATAGGACTGTCACGTCGTCCACCAGCCAAAAATCACCACACACCCATCCACAGATAGATCCACAGATAGATCCACAGATAGATCCACAGATAGATCCACAGATAGGACATTGGGAGAGAGAAATTGTGAGGGGAAGATATTTTTTGTGGGCAGTGGTGGCCCAATGGTTAGAGAAGCGAGCTTGTGACCGGAAGGTCGTCGGTTCAATCCCCGGGACCGGCAGGATAAATCTGGGTGGGGAAAGTGAAAAGGCAGCGCTTGCCCCTCCCTCATTACCACCACTGAGGTGCCCTTGAGCAAGGCCCTTAACCCCAACTGCTCCAGTGGAGCTGATCAGTGGCCAGCAGATCAGACTGTGGTTGTACTGGTCAGCTTCCAGGTATGAATGTGTGTGTGAATGTGAACAGGGCGCTCCTGAAAAAGAGAGCATTGCTCTCAGTGAGACTCCCCCTGTATAAATAAAGGTAAAAAAAAAAAAAAAAAAAAAAAAATATGATTTGCTATTTTGATTTCAGCTGCTTTTTCTGCCCCCCTTTTTATTTGACATAATGGTCATTACGAATAAAGTTTGTATGGGTCAAGAAGCCATATAATAACAGACCATGTTTTCCCATTAAGACACATTCATGTTTTTTACTCCGCTGTGCTACAGGTGCCAGTGCCCCCCGGGGCTCGATGGTCCCGAGTGTCAGCAGACGAGACTGAGTTTCGATGGCAACGGCTACGCCTGGTTTCCCCCCATGAGGCCATGCTTTGACAGCCACCTTTCACTGGAGTTTATGACGGAGGAGGATGACGGGCTGCTGCTGTACGCCGGCCCACTGGCCACTCTGCTGCCCGGGGACCCCGAGGACTACATGGCCCTAGGTAAAGAATGATTCGCAATCATTAGAAGGTGTGCCATGGGGCCTTCCGGGCTGTTTATTGTGCTTAAGCTTGGAACTTAATTTTATGTCTTTAATTACTGGATGGTAGCTAATCAGATATATGGGGCAAATCTCTCCTCGAGTGCTGCTGAGGGATATGGGCACTTACTTTACACAAGTATAGGCACCTAATGCCCTGCTTTCATGTTTAATGGGAATGTAATACTTAGGGAAATTCTTTTCTCCCTTTGCTCGGCTGAGCTACAGAGCAGCAGCAGCCCTGCTGCAGGTAGTCTGCTGAGTGGCTTGCTCAAGGACACTGGTCCTCTGCTTGAAGAATGCTCTGTCTTCTGTTTAGTAGGTGGCGCTAATTAAGACCATAGTTGATAGAGAATGGAATTTCACCATTCCTCATCCGCATTATAATGATTCAAAGAGCTTATATAAACCAAATGAATGAAACCAAGAGCCAGAAAGATGTCTCATGAAAGTATATTTAAAACCATACATTCTCTGCAATATGTATTGTCAGACGGCTGAATCTCAATGTACACATTCTGATACGTTATACAGAGTCAAATATTCAGCAAATGGCTGACAGTTTAACATAGCTTTATACTGAAAGGAGGAAAAGAGGGGGGAGAGGAATGGGATGAAAACACGACGCACTGACCAAGGTCTCAGCAAAAGGAGCAGTCCTCTGCCATGGGTAAATCTATATGTGTCAGATGTCATGTCATGATGTGTCTCTGCATAGTGCAAATATGCATTTGTGAGATGTCTTATGACTAATGACTCATAGCATTAATTATGTGTATGCAATTATAGCTTATAGCTTATTGATTAGGAAATGCCAATGGAACTTATATTTTTCTCCAACAATAGTAAAGTAGTCAACATGGTAACACTTCATAATAATGGGAGACAAATAAATATGAATTAATACCGTGCATTAACTAATGCATGAATTGACATGACACAAAGCTCGAGTCAAACCATGTTAACTCACTTTGTAGTAATGGTGAATTAATGGTCAGTGATAACCTGACACTGGTCGCTCGCCACTCCTGACAGGTGATTGGATGAACCATCTGTCGATCACGTCTATCACGGGCTCGCTTCTCGCTGTCGTCACACACCTACATCTGATCCCGCCCGTAGCGGCCTCTGGCTGCTGATTGGTGCGAACCACCGGTGGTTCAGATTCAAACCAATAGATTGGAGCGCAGCAAGATGGATTTGTCATGTGATCGTGATCTCGTGCAAATCCAGCTTTTTCGCAAAAGGTTAGGTCAGTGAATGCTTACACCCAATCAACCATTCACTGGCTAATCGTTATGTAGCCTATCATTGTATGACAAAACAATGAACTCACCATGAACTGTGTGTGAGTCGATCACCAGGCATATGTTTTGCATAAGCCCATAGTTGTGTATCATACTGTCTGTAGCATGTACTGTACTGTACAGTAAGCTGCAGAGCCACAGACACCCACAACCTGCAGATAGCTGTGTTGTGCTGTAGCTGCAGAGTGGATCTGTGCAGGCAGCGACCTGCGTTGAGTCTGAAGAGGATCGAAGAGGGGAATGATACAGTACGCCACTGTTGACTGCTTTATAGCCCATTTCATCCCACTATATAATATTAATTACATCTGTTTGTTGACACCATTAATTAATGCCAAATCATAAAAAAAATGCATTAAATCACCACAAGTAATTGTGACAAAGGTATGACTCATTCATTTTGGCGGTGTTGTTGAGCTTTGTGAATTCTGCGACAGTTCATTCATTAATTCACATCGATTCAATCATACAGCACATTAGTTCATCTATTGATTCATGTTTATTTGTGACCTTTATTGTAAAGTGTTACCCAGATATTGTTAGGATATGCATAACATTTCAGTGCTTCCCTAAGTGCCCTGAGATCAAAAGCAAATGAGACTTTGAAGGAGCCTCGTCGTTTAATTATTCATGTTACTTATTGATAGAGTGAGATGGACAGCGATATCTTCTGAAATAACCTCAGCCGAGTGATTATGAATGAATTCTCACACTCTCTCTGTTACTTATTGGTGTAGGTATTGGCCCAGTGGTGGTGGTGGTGGTGGTGGTGGTGGTGGTGGTGGTGATGACGATGATGATGATGATGATAGATAGATAGATAGATAGATAGATAGATAGATAGATAGATAGATAGATAGATAGATAGATAGATAGATAGATATCATGTGTTATCTTCAGTTTTAGCTGGAAGGCATGGCGGCCAGCTCTAGAAAACTGAATGCTGTTGAGTGAGTGAGTGAGTGAGTGATGAAGTTTCACCATTGCTCATCCGCAGCACGTGGCACCCTGATACAGTACACGGTGTGAGTTGGCGCATGCGCGGTCTCCCGACCAGACAGGACTCAGTTTGCTAGCCAGCCTCAGACAGTACTGCCTGGCCTGTAGCAGCAGCTACTGTAGCTAGCTAGCTGTCTGGCTGGCTAACAAGCCACGGCAAGAGTCACATAAACAAATGGGATTAAAATGTGTCAGGCGATAGCTTTGTACACGGGAGACAAAGCTACATTCAACAGCAGCATACAAGAGTTATGGTTAGCAGCTGGCTAGTTCTGGCTAGTTCTGGCGAGCTACAGAGCGACAGAAATGTTACACCGTGCAGTGAAATGTGACAGCAAAACGACATGTAGGACGTGGGACCGAGTAGCTTCACTGCTGCAATTCTGTAGCACCGTCCATTGTTTGCTAACTCTTTTCCAAGGAAAGTAACTATTTGCTGCTCAGAAAGTCGCCAAATGATGTAATACAAGGGATCAGGATCAGGATGTTGGTAAACAAACAGCTTCAACAGACTTCCGGGTGCAACTGCCGTTCATTTTAAACTGCAATATACAGTCAATGTGCAGTTCATGGTGAAACCATGCCCTGTTTGAACTGTAACTACTGCTTCATACTTTCAGCTAGACCCTCCATTTAAACTTTAAACGACTCACCACTTGTAGGACTCCATCACCTTAATTCAGCTTTAATTTATCTTTTGTACTGTTTGAGAAATCGCAGTTTATGTTTTATGCTTTTTTCAGCCTTTATAATGGGACCCTATGGAGCCAGCCTTGAGTGTGTCTCACTCTAGCAGGCTGTACTTTTGACTAAATTCACACATTTTAACACTGACAGTTCACACAACTTTAACACTACATGCACATGCATATATTATACATGGGGACCCTTTAGCTACGTCTGCTCTCACTCACAAAGTCAAAGTACTGTATAAGCGATGTGATGTATAGTTTTTGAGATATCAATGTCTGTTTGGCACAACTTTTCAGCTTTATTTCATACTCGTTGACTGCTGCAGTGGCACCCGGAAGTGCTTTTTGTTGTTGTCGTGATGTCATGCTGATTCGTACGATATGCTAATTTGCATATCAATATATAATGCTTCACTTGTTATGCACACCGCGGCGTCGCCCATTTTAATATAAAGTGCTGACTCCGCCCGCCCGGCCAGAGTCGGCGTATGCCATTAACACAATTACATGTAAAGCCTATATGCTCTCAGACAGTGGAGGGAGGTGCACTGTGCAGAGCAACATGAATGCTTAGAGAAGTAATACAGCCTGACCTCCAACTGGATACACGCCTTTGTTTGTAGAAGCAGCTGAATACGACCTGAAATCACGTTGATTAACAGCCCAGTCTCAGAGTTTGGTGAAAATATAACCTTGTGCGGGATTTGAACCTGGGGCCGCTGGCTGGACAGCCGCCTATTGTAACCACTCGGCTACCAGTTCATTGCTGTCGCTACCCCTAACCTACACCCTAACCCATACCCTAACCCTAACCCACACCCTAATCCTAACGTTTCTTGGAAGAAAAGTCGCTTTTTCAACTTGCTTTTGGGCGGAAGTCGTGTAGTACTTTTTCTCTGCCACTGAGGGCCGCTAGTATAGCAGACGTGGTATGTGGTCGTATTGCAGTGTATTGCAGTGATACGACGTCATTGGTCTTATGAGTTGGAGGATATGTTGCAGTAATAGTATAGAAGTATAGCCTAATATAATAGTATAAACACATGACAAACCGTCCAGCCTACTACTAGGTTCCACCTAGTCTTGTTGATGTTTTGTCTGTTTGTTTTGAGGTGAGATGCTTTTACTGTATGCCCCTTGTTTTTTTTGTATGCCTGCAATAATCTCTGCTGTGTGTGTGTGTGTGTGTGTGTGTGTGTGTGTGTGTGTGTGTGTGTGTGTGTGCGTGTGCGTGTGCGTGTGCGTGTGCGTGTGCGTGTGTGTGTGTGTGTGTGTTAGCTTTGTGTTTGTTTTTCTTGGCATTGCGTCTATATTTTAACCAAAAGACATTTCCCGATGAACTTTTTCACTCTGGCACATATTCACAATAATGACCTTGGTTAACATGTACGTCAGAGTGGATAGTTGATGTTGATCTCTCTCTTCATCAGAGCTGATTGCCGGGACACCCAGTCTGAAAATTAACCATGGTTCCGGGACCCTGGTCCTCCAGTTAGCCAACAACATTGGGGTGGCTGACCGACGCTGGCATCGCCTTGATGTGAGGAGTAACAGTAAAGTAAGAGAACCACATACCTGTCATTCTCTCTCTCTCTCTGTCTTTATATGGAGATTCTCAGTCATATGCGCAAAATGCTGGAAGGCTGGAATTTGGCAAGTTCCTTCCTCAAACATGCATACTGGACTTTGTAGTCCATCTAACGTGATTGGCTGACCACGGTAAAGGTGTAAAAAGAAACGTACAGTATAGACTACATTCACACACATGCACAGCAGTTTAAATGACCCCTCTGCTCTGCTCTCTCCAATTTAAAGGAAGTGCGATTCACTCTCGATCGATGTTCCAGTGCCATCGTCATGGAAACAGAAGGGGTCGACTCCTGGGCAATAACCGAGGACTGCTCGTCTTGTGAAATCCGAGGGGTCACACCACACAGGGACAGGTAAATGAGACAAGTGCGATCAATGATGAGCACTAGAAAACTAATCTAATTAGAGTTAGAATGCTCTTATTGCCATTGCACAGCTGCACAACAAAATGAATGCATCCCTGAGTGGTACATGCAACGAAACAAAACAAAAAACACAAGCAGCAGAATCTTCATCATCAGATCAACACACATAATGTATTGTGCTCTGCATGTCAATATATTGCACTTAGTCCTATAAATATGGGATTTTCAGTAGTCTGAAAGTGCGGGTCTTGATTGCCCTTGATAGCCGCTTCCAGAGGCCATCAGAGTGAAAAGGTGGTGACCTGGGTGGGATGAGTCCTAGATGATGTTTGTGGCCCGACGAAAGCATCGGGTTCTGTATGTCCTCAACTTCAAGTGAAGGGAGCCGAGTGCTGGTGATTTTCCGTGCTGATTTGATGACTCTCTTAAGAGCCTTTTAGTCAGCCTCAGTGCAGCTGGCGTACCACACCAAGATGCCACAGGTGAGTCTACTTTCCACAGAGCAGTGATAGGAGGACAGCAGCAGCTGCTGGGGCAGGTTAGCTTTTCCTCAGTGTCCTCAGGAAGGAGAGGCGCTTCTGTGCCAACTGAGGGTTCATCTGAGGTTCTTCTGAGTTCCAATGGCAGCCATCAAGAATCTTGATGACCCCCCCCCCCCATATGTTAGAGTTTCAGGGTTTATGAATCCTTAAAGGAACTGCCGATTTTCAACCAGCTTTGTATCATTACAAAATCACTAGTATATCCGTAAACTGTAAACCATTTTGCAGGCATTCATTTAGTTTGACATTTACTGAGAGTTGATTTGATTCAAGTTGTGGAATGTGGACCAGTGATGTCATTCATGCACAAATGACATCACTGGTCCACAACTTAACGCAAATCAACTCTCAATAACTGTCAAACTAAATGAATGCCTGCAAAACCGTTTACAGTTTTTGGATATACTACTGATTTTGTAATGATACAAAGCTGGTTGAAAGTCGGCGGAGTACGTGTTCCTAAGGGGTTCTCCAGATCTGTCATTTTATTGTTACACTTTACTGACCAGTCCTTATAAATACACTGTCTTGTTTTATTACTTTTATTCAATGAGATTGCATGTCTACATTTTCTCAGTGCAAATAATCCAAATTTGATCACAAAAAAGAAAGGGGTTCTCCAAGGAACCTTCTGGTGTTCCCCTGTGGTTGTAATCTGAAGGTTTCTTCAAACACAATTACTTCATAAAATGCTGTTGTCATGTATTTTCTCCTCATTGTTTTGTGGTGTGAATGAGATGCAGGTTAGTTTGAGTTTGAGTTTGAGTTGATTTGATTCTCGCTCACAGTATTCACTGAATAAAAAGCAGAATTTACACACAGAACTGTTAAGATCTAGCTAAAAACAAGAAAATAGATTACATATCACAGGTCACATTTCAGGACATAAAAACACATAATACATCAAACACAGACATAAGAGTCTCTTAAGACAGAGTATTTAAGAGTCTGACATTTTATGATGATCAACAATGTACAGAAACACCATTACCATTGCTGCTAATTGACTTTTGCTGAGTTTCAGTGAAACATATAAGATAATATAAAAAATCCAAACATTAAAGCACTCTGTATCATTCTGCGAGTTTTTGTCTCCTATCTCTGCAGCCAGTTTTGAAAATGCCAGAGTTGCTGTGTGCTGACAGACAGTTAGTATTTTAATAATTGAATACAAGCGGAATTTAATGGCCATGCATTTGTTTTCAGCGTTTGTGACAAGGGACAAGAAGATGTGGTCATGTTTGTTGTCGGAAAACAGCAGCGGTTATGACAGCTTGAGTAAGAGGAATGAATGGGAAATCTCCTTATATGGTGCTCGCCTTCACTTGTGTGTCTCTCTAAATTCACAGTTGTATTTCTTCCCCAGGTACCTGAATGGCAGCCATGTGTTGCAGCTGGGAGGGATCAAGGAGAACATATCGTATGAATACCCACAGCTTCAGCGCAAACACTTTGCTGGATGTGTGCGGAACCTGCTTGTTGACAGCAAGGTACTGTATGCAGGAAGAAGAGTTTACAGATTGCCACGGAGAGGCCTGTTTATCAAGCCTGTTATGGATGAATAGATTGGGTTCGCCTTTGTAACTCCTCATTCTTGACCTGTGTGGATGACCGGCTGCAGCAGGTGCTGGGCGACTCCACTTCAATAGGAATGTAATGTTGCCTGAAGGCTATGCTGGAAGGCCCGGTGAATGCTGATGCCAGTCAAATCCTCTCTCTCTCTCTCTCTCTCTCTCTCTCTCTCTCTCTCTCTCTCTCATCTCTCTCTCTCTCTCTCTCTCTCTCTCTCTCTCTCTCTCTCTCTCTCTCTCTCTCTCTCTCTCTCTCTCTCTCTTCTCTCTCTCTCTCTCTCTCTCTCTCTCTCTCTCTCTCTCTCTCTCTCTCTCTGATTGGGATTCTGCAGCTACAGTAAGTGAGATGCCAAGAGAGAGTCCCCCCCCCCGACACACACACAACCTTCTGTTTTTGCAATTCTGTAGGCGTATAGTTTGAGGCGTATAGGCGTATAGAGTTGTAATTTATTAACAGGCTGTGTATTAAAAACGAACATTGTTAATAACCAGAATTGCACTCACAGAGCGCAGAACTCCACCAAGGCCAATAGTTCAGTCTGCTATGATATGCACATTTCCTGAGTCGGATCAGAACCGCTCCAATATTTGATGGGTTCTCCCTTGTCCAAGCTACAGCCTTCCACCAAGGTTCATGAAAACCGGCCCGGTAGTTTTTCCATAATCCTGCTAACAAACAGACAGCACTGAAAACATAACCTCCCTGGTGGAGGTATTAACACACTCTATCTCTCTCTACCAGTATCCCCGTGTGTGTGTGTGTGTGTGTGTGTTGTGTGTGTGTGTGTGTGTGTGTGTGTGTGTGTGTGTGTGTGTGTGTGTGTGTGTGTGTGTGTGTGTGTGTGTGTGTGTTGTGTGTGTGTGTGTGTGTGTGTGTTCGCGCGTGTGTGTGTGTGTGTCTGTGTGTTTGCACGTGCTGCATAATCAGCAAACACACAATCTAATACATAATATCTAATAACATACTGTAGAACTTGTTTATAAAAAATACTTTTCATTTGTGTCTTTAAAGAAAATCAGTCTTTGCAAATCGTATTCCACAGGCAGTGTTCTGCAAATTTTTCTGTCTCACTCCCCCCCCCCCCCCTCTCTCTCTCTCTCTCTCTCTCTCTCACTCCCTCTCTCCCAGTCTCTCTCAATTTAATTCAATTCAATTTAATTCAACAAGCCTTATTGGCATGACAGCTGTGTAACAACATTGCCAAAGCAAATGTGCATTGCTCTGATAGTGCTCATCCAGAAAAATGAAAGAATGCAAAAGCATACTAGCCTGGTAAAAACATCCTGATCATGTGAACTCAATTCTGTTTGCTTCTGCGGATCAGTCTGGCCTCCAGCCCCGCCCCCACAATGATTTCCAGAGATTACAAAGTGCACGGGCCAATCAGGGACCTGCCTCGTAGTTGACAACGTAACCGGCCAATCAGGGACACCGCTGGCAGAATAGTATGACGGCTCCCGAAGCAACGAGCTAAACACAATCATAAAAAAACAGCCATAAATGCAGTTATTGCAGAAATAAACTCAATAACAACAGTTATAAGAAATCTCTGTGGTCGGGCTGGAGGCCAGACTGATACCGCAGAAGGAAACAGAAATGTGAGTTCATTTGTCTCACAAAACAGACTATCTCTCTCTGTTACTGTCTCTGTATGTCTTTCTGTGTGTATGTGTGTCTCACTCTCTCTCCCCCTCTCTCTCTTCTAAAGCAGGGGTTCCCAAACTTAAGAATTCCCGCGGCCCACTTTGAAATCTGAAAATCTTCCGGGGCCCACCCAACCCTTTAATCACAACTCTGATCAACACATGAGACTAAGATGATGTATTTCCCTATGTTTTTTTATTTATATTATATATTTTTTATTTCATTAATAGAATTTGGGCATAAGGGAAATTAATAATCCATGCCGACATGTTTGTGACATTTCGGCAAATATTTGCATGCATAACACATTTGTTGAGACCAAATCTGATGAGCAACAACAGAAGAAATCAATCCACAAGCTATTAATGCTACGCTGTGAAAAATGCTACCTTATAAAGGGGAAACTCGCGGGTACCCATTGAACCCATTCTCATTCAGATAAATTGAGCGGAGAGGTGAAATAGTTTTCCCTCGCCAAAATGTAACCTATGTGTTATGGAATGGAATTGGTGCCAATAATAATCACTCCTCATACCGCATTAAACAACAGCATTTTCAGCCAGAGTTGGGAAGTTGTCTTAAAAGAGTGTATTAGCCATCTTTGTAACAATGGTTACAAAAAGACTGCGATCATCTCACGTAGAGTACAGAGAGTTACATTGATGCAGTAAATATGTAAGAGTTGTCATGGATTCTTATACAGAGGCAGAGAGGAGAGAGGGGGGGGGGGGGTGATTAGAAGCACACAGCACACTCAAGATTGTGTGGCGTGTGTTTCTGTGTGTGTGTGTGTGTGTGTGTGTGGGAGCAAGGTTAGCCACGTGTGACATGACATGTTGCTGTGGGCAGAGGGTGAAATCTGCTTTTATCTGTCTGTAGATTATGGTGTCTGCCTATTGCGTCCATATGCCATGCATTTATGTAATAACTAATTATGTGTATGCAATTATAGCTTTATTGAATATGTAATTACTTAAATTCTATAACACTATGTTTGGAGCGTTTTATACCCCCCATCCCGACAAGCTAGCATATTATGCTTGGTATCAATGGATTTGACGTTTCGACCAAACGGTCTTCATCAGAAAATCTTCATCTGATGAAGACCGTTTGGTCGAAACGTCAAATAAACTGACAAAATATCAGTGTGCGGATTTATTTTCTAAGTTCATTTGCCTTTTGTCCTGCACCTGACCTCCTTCAAGCAGATGTGCACGCCCTACTTCTTTCTTCATTGGTATCAATGGATGCCTTAGGTCTTCTAGATTCTTCTGATAACAGGATATCCACTGTAGCTTTAAAAATGACCCTGCTACAGCCATTTGATTGCCCGTGAAAATCAGGAGTGTTGTCAGACCACTCGCGGCCCACCTGCAGTACCTAGAGTTTGGGAATCCCTGTTCTAAAGGTATTATAAGACACCGATATTCACTGCGGTTGATTACTTTGTGATCACTTTTCTGTCGCACATCTACTTTGATTAAAGGAACACACGGTTATTTTCAAAGTAAATAGTACATAGCCGGAATTACTGATGACTGCACAAGGCGCATGCGCCTCAGTCAACGTGGAAGGAACGTTCGTTCCGCCATGTTCGTTCCGGCTATGGTTTTGCTTTGAAAATGACCGTAATTGATGATGATTGTAATTTTGGATTATTATTTCATTGCGTACACAAGTCGCAACATTTGCATATGAGCGTTTCAATCAGGAGAGACTAGAGACCAGTGAATGAATAAAATAATATTTATTACAATAGCTAATGATGCATTACAGAAAATATGATGAGAATTAGGTATTGTTAATAGTCTTTGGCGCTTAGACACACCACAGGGAGATATTGAGATAGAGCTGCATCAGCCATGAGCAGCAGCCAGATAGATTCCCCTGTAGAGTCTAGAACTCTAGATACTGGTGGTGGTGATGGTGATGCCTCTCCTTCTAAAACTGACTCTTCAGACAGAAGAATCTGATGGGTCTGGGCAGACTGGGTGGAGAAGGGGAGGTGGAGGGTGCAAGACTGTCAGCAGCAAGGTTTGGAGGCTGAATGGGATAGAAAAAAGCATATTTAAGAGGACAACAGCCATGTGATTGGGCTTACAATGGGGAGTGAAAAGTAATGTGATAGGCTTACAATGGAGGTGTGTGGGGTGAGAGGTGATGTGACGCTATGCTATCTTGTATATCAATTTGGCAATGTGGGTTCTGCTCCCTGTTTACATTTTTGTGCCGGCCACAACTATGCCGTTTTACATGCGATCGGGCTGAAACCTTCAGGGGGTGTAAAAAGAGCGAGGCCGTGCAGCGGCTGAGCTGCGTATGCAAGCTGCAGGGCCAGCTTGGCGAGCTGCAGGCGAGCCCGCGCAGAAGGCGAGCTTAGGAATTGAGCGCGCGAGATGCCTAGTTGTATAAAAGAGACCAGGCGGCAAACAGCTGATTATTAGACCCTTTTCACCATGATTGGAAGTTGGAAACCCTCATTACCGTTTTGCTTGCACCTGTGTTTACCCTGCCTTTTTGACAAAAAAAGGCCCCCATGAAAAGGGTCTATTCAATGAAGCCCGGATGTTGACAGGTTTATTTTGAGCGTGGGAGCAGATTTGAAGGGGTTGAGTGAACTGAGGAAGCGTAAAGTGCAGAATAGATTATAGTCTTCCTGACTGAACCTCCATTAGAACTTCTGCTGTTGGAATGTGTATTTTTGGTGACTGAACGGGGGGGTAGGCTGCTGCACCGTTCACCACCATTTTGTTAGCAGGAGGGGCGTGGGGCTACTTTCTAATGCATGCACAGGGAAGAGAAGGCTATCTATCTTTTCCTTTTACTATCAGAATATGGCAAATAGGCGAATCTCCCAAAATGTTGGCGTGTTCCTTTAAAGCGTGAGATTGTCATCCTGTCCGTTTCTGTCTCCTCTCCTCCTCCTCCTCCTCCTCCTCCTCCATCTCCATTCAGTTGTATGACCTTGGCTCGCCAGCTGAATCCCTCAACAGTGTCCCAGGATGCTCTCTCACTGATGGCCACTGCACCGCCTTGGAGCAACGCCCCTCCTGTGGCAACAGGGGTCACTGCCGCGGAGAGCGGGGATCCTTCAGCTGCCAGTGCGAGCCGGGGTATACAGGGCCACAATGTGACCAAGGTACAGTAGGCGTATAAAATTGCTTTAAAATGTTTTATGGGAAAGTACCTGGTAAATGTCTATGCATTTTTATATTGTAAACCTCACAAGGTGTACAATCCGAATGGGTGATGTGGGAAATCCTGAATTCAGCCACCCCACTTTGCTGCTACACCAGCTTCTCTGGCTGGAAGATAACCTTGCCTTACATAAATTACCTTTACAGAACAGCAGGCACACAGGTAATCTGCTTGTGGATGTTTGTGGAAGTGTTCCATTTAATTGAACACGTGACCGCAATAATTGAACATGCCTCGTGTCTGTTTATCGACAAGCGGCTCCGGAGTTCTCCTTCGACGGGCGGAGCCACGTTCAGTTCCAGCTCCTGTGGTCGCTGCCCGCGCGGCACACGCGGGTCCAGGTCGGGGTTCGGACGCGCGCCCCCGGCGGTGTCATCCTCAGCCTGCTCTCCCAGGAGCAGAGTGAATACCTGCGTCTGGAGGTGAGTCACTCCCCTCCACCTCGACAGCTCTCCTTGTGTTGTTTGTGGGCCCCAACACAGTGATTAGGGCCCAGACACGTGAAGGCTTGTCGGCCTGATGGAGTGGCTAATATCAGGGTTCGAGACAATGGGGTGTATAATGAGGGGGCTGATGACTGACATCTGTCATCGTGTGTTCTCAAAAAGCCCTTTCAGCAAGGCTGTGGATTGCTGCTATTGAGAGGCTGCGATTTAAAAAATTAGGCCTACTCTATTCAAGTTTATTTCTGTCTCTGCCTAATGTTGCAAGCACAACTAAGTGTGGCAAGAAAGCAAGTGTGTGTGTGTGCGTGTGTGTGTGTGTGTGTGTGTGTGTGTGTGTGTGTGTGGTGTGTGTGTGTGTGTGTGTGTGTGTGTGTGTGTGTGTGTGTGTGTGTGTGTGTGTGTGTGTGTGTGTGTGTTGTTGTTGTTGTTGTTGTAAATGTTCCCTTGTGTTTGGAGGGCAGAGTGCTCTTAAGAGAAGGTCAAGTCGCTTGCTCTGTGCTTCAAGCCTTTGATACGACTCGCTTTAAGTGGGCAGCTCAAAGTC
>NC_139636.1:21203043-21240543 GCF_964638095.1 Poromitra crassiceps
GCTACTGCCATGTAGTGCTGTAGTGTGTACGCTAGCTTTATTAAGCATCATGGTTGCAAAATTGCTGAATTCATATTTTCGGCAGAATTTCTCCATACCATTTTTGTGGCAGGTTCTTAAATGTAGACAATCCCTTTTAAATAGTTCAGTTCAAATAGTTTACTCTGATTTCTTCAGAAGACATCCATGCCTCCCAGACTCACCTAATTACAGTTTCACAGTTCTTGACTACACAAACTTCACATTCCACCTTAGCGTCCTTTCTTCACCATGGGAGCCGCTGGCCTACTTCTTGTAATGATGTTGTGCTCAGGATTTCTTTTTGCCCATCAACGAAGTATCATATTTAGTCTGTCAGTTTACAAATGACTGCTGCTCATAGCTTGTGTGTGTATAATCCTTTTCACTATTTTTCCCACACAAACCGTATCAAGCCCTAGAAACCCCACCAGCTCAGTGATACTAGTGTAACTGATGACAAAGCAGGCTGGCTCATATCAGCTGGTTTAGGCTTTAACAGTAGCAGAGCTTTGCTAATCCAAACTCTGGAATGGAGGTCACCATAAGATTGAATTTTCCTTATTTTGTGCATGTTTCTTCGGTTCACCAGCGTGTTTGGAAATCTGGATTTCAGATGTGTAACCTTCTGCTGTATGTGTTAGGTGTTTCAGGGTCTCCTGGCCGTCTTCTACAACCTCGGAGATGGAGACTACAACCTCACTCTGCCCTTCCATCACCTGGATAACGGAGACTGGCACGAGGTGGAGCTGGATCGCTACGGCAGAGAGTTCACCCTCCGGCTGGACGGAGGAGGCGGCCGGCGGGAGGTGACAGCCTCTCCTGGGCGGAGTCAGGAGATCATCATTGACCCGTCGGCGGTGATGCTAGGGAACTCCTTCCCATCGGGAAACAACCGCAGCTTCCTCGGTAGGCAGTAGGCACGCACCTGTTTTTGCGTGAAGAATTAAAGACTGTATGCAATGCTCGGATGAACGATGGTGGACAGCTGAATATGTGATCAGAGATGGGGACTTGGACTTGCGACTTGGACCCGAGTCCCACTTAAGTCGCACACACAATGACTTGAGACTTGAGTTGAAACTCGTCCTCAAAACATTTTAGACTTTATTTTTTGGTGCATTACCATTAAGGAAATGTCTATTAATAATAAGGTCAACTAATCAATCCTGATACTGCATGCTAATAAAGGAGTGAGGATAATACACGATATGCTTTGAATTCTTTAGTTTTAGCTATGCAGTGTTCTAAGCAGGCATGCAGTAGATGATAGAACACTCATTCATAAGAGACTTGAGACTTGACCCCTCAAAGACTTGAGACTTGATTTGGGCTTTCAAAAACTTGAACTACCCCGTGAAAGCCTCGCAACACTTACTTGAGCATCTATGTAAGTGGTTGAGCAGAGGAATGAGTAAATTAACGAATCAATGGATGGTGGATCAATGGATGGAATGAATGAATTAACAGATTAATTTATGGATGGATGAATCTGACTCTATATGCAAAATGCATATAAATCCATTGACAAAATAATGGATTTCGCAGCATAACTTATCTTCCTCTTAAAATGCATGGACTGATAAATGATTCAGTGGTTACTCATACCCACTTATCTCAACAGTTCACAGTTTGGCCCAAAGGTATTTCTGATGCCTTAGTGTTAAGCAGATGATGTGTGGAGGACTGGAGTCAGTGGCACTGATCTGATGCCTTAGTGTTAAGCAGATGAAGTGTGGAGGACTGGAGTCAGTGGCTCTGATCTGATGCCTTAGTGTTAAGCAGATGAAGTGTAGAGGACTGGAGTCAGTGGCTCTGATCTGATGCCTTAGTGTTAAGCAGATGAAGTGTGGAGGACTGGAGTCAGTGGCACTGATCTGATGCCTTAGTGTTAAGCAGATGAAGTGTAGAGGACTGGAGTCAGTAGCTCTGATCTGATGCCTTAGTGTTAAGCAGATGAAGTGTAGAGGACTGGAGTCAGTGGCACTGATCTGATGCCTTAGTGTTAAGCAGATGAGGTGTGGAGGACTGGAGTCAGTGGCACTGATCTGATGCCTTAGTGTTAAGCAGATGAAGTGTAGAGGACTGGAGTCAGTAGCTCTGATCTGATGCCTTAGTGTTAAGCAGATGAAGTGTAGAGGACTGGAGTCAGTGGCACTGATCTGATGCCTTAGTGTTAAGCAGATGAAGTGTGGAGGACTGGAGTCAGTGTCTCTGAGCGCCCTTTCCTCATTAATGAAAATGAAAATGAACAAAGCAGTGGCTTTCCCCGGTGCTTTCCCTGTCAGGGAAGCCATCAGCGATATAACCAGGAAGGTTGGTCTCTCCCCCCACCAGGGGAGCCGGTCATTGTGGACTTTTTCTTACCCTGATATTAACCTAACCAACCATCACTCCTCATGCCTAAACCCAGAGATGGGAAGTAACTAAGTACAAATACTTTGTTACTATACTTGAGTAGGATTTTCAGGTATCTTCACTTTACTGAGTATTTATTTTTCTGACAACTTTTTACTTTTGCTTTTACTTTGATGGGTGTGCCACTTGCCAAGGCTTGAAGTGTAACCAGCAGTCCCTCAGTTTAGCACATGGTCTTTATACCCTTGTCAGTGGACATGGATCAGAGGAATCAGCAGCAAGATGAGAAACTGATAATGAGATCCAAACTGGAGCCAAACCCATCAGAGTAAAAACAGCTGACAGAAGCTCACAGATGGAACAGAGCTTTTGTCGTTATGCCCTCTGAACAATGGCATGTTCACCACACACATACACCACTCCCTGACTCGAGGAAACCTGTTTGGTGGCCTCACAGATCAATCAGCATCCAGATCTACTGGATCCCAGCGATTTAATGTAGTACCTGGAAAGATCTGCTGCTAGCTGCAAGCTGCTGCTATCTGCTAACTTGCACCATGTATAATGTATGTTCTATGTTCTCTATGTTTTATGGTGTGCTGATTGTGCACAATACGTAACATACTGTATGTGCTGTGAAGAGAAGCCAAATACAAATTTCCACTAAGGTGGACAATAAAGTAAATCAAATCAAATCTGGTCCAGGTGACATATCAAAGACTGCAGGATACCGTGCTCACCTGGTAGCACATACGACGGAGGCTCAGGTCCTTTGACCCGAGGTCCTTTGCCGCATGTCATCCCCTCTCTCTATCCTCACCTTTCCTGTCTGCCTACTGTCCTATCTAAATAAAGGCAGAAATACCCCCCAAAAAATCATCTTAAAAAAAAAAAATGCAGGATATTTACTGAAGATTTTCAGGCTCTTAATTCTGGTAAAGAACTTCCTAATTGTGAAGCGCAACGTTCTTTTTCAAATCACACTCATATTCCTCTCTTATCTCCTTCTTGTCAGACGTACTTCAACAGTCACAGATCAAGGTTTAAAGCTACAATATGAAAACATCGTAAGAGGAAGTAGGCTATAGCTCACTCAAAGAAACATGTGGATGTTGTTTGTTCAATCCCTGCATCAGGCAGCACCTATGATGCATTTGTTTTTTATCATCATCAGTTTGATCATCATTTGAACACTGATAGAAATAAGCTGATGTAGGAGTCTAGTCAGTCTCTGACTCTAGCTCAGTCAGATAAACAGCTGCTCACTCATTCAATTCCAACCTATCTTACTCTTTATGCTCTGTGTTGTTGTCATTGTGAACACAGTGTGTAGAATTCAAAAACTCCGAACAGTTCATAGCTCAGCAGGATGAGTCGCTGCGTCTTTGTCGCTACCTGACAGGTGGATTATTGGTTCGATTCCCGATGGAGGAGACATATTACAACACTGCCCACTGGCCGGCGTTAATATCCTCAAATTAATTTGAAGTGTAATAAAAACTAAAAGAAGATTATGCCTATTTCCACTTTTATTCAAATACAAATAACTTTGCTGCCTTAAAAAAAAACAGATGAAGGTTCAGTCTGTGCAGATCCCAGGTTAGAACTCACAACCTCTTCCTCTGAAGGCAGCTGACATACACAGTGAACCACAAAGGCAGTGTCACTGATGCTGTATTTCTCTCTGTAGGACTGTATTTCTCTCTGTATGACTTTTGAAGTACCTGGCTATAGGTCAAAATCTGGAAAAGACTACTGTATATTTTAGCTTTTAGTCAATTTAGAAATAGTTAAGTAGACTCGATGGAGGAGACATTGCAGCACTGCCCTGTCTTTAACATCACCATCTGTTTACGCCTAGCGGCCGGCTTTAATGTCCTTAAATTACTGTATTATTATGTTTACCATTAACAATTTTCAGAGACTTCACAAAGACAGAGACTGTGTTTTAACAGTTCATAAAGTCTCTGAAATTTTTTAACAGCTGAAATGTAATGTTTATGTTGATTTACAGCTGAAATTGGCTGAGAGAGCTGAAATTGGGTGAGAGACATAGAGAGAGTAATAATTAATTAATAAGAAATATTTCCCATGATGGCGAAGGCATGACCCGCCCCTCTCTGCCTCTGATTGGCTGACTGTACTCGGCTGCTCCCACCTTCTTTCCTGGCGAGCCAGAAGTATCTCAAACGTGAGCAGCAGGTGCAAAACAATCATTAAATCAACAAGCATGAGATACTTCATTATATGGAACGTTACAATTGCAAACCCTATATCTGAGTTATTTCGGCCTACTTAGCCTGTTGCACAGACGTGTAATTTTTTCTTGTCATTCCAAATTTAATCACATTGTTGCTCTGATTAAGTAGAAGTACAGTTATTTGTGTAAAAAAAGACTGGTAAAGCAGAAGTACTGATTCAACTTAATTACTTTAATTACTCAAGTAAAAGGAAAAAAGTACAGGCTCTGAAATGTACTCAAGTATAAAAGTAAAAGGTGTTCTGTGCAAGGCGAATAGAAACTCACGTCATATTAATATAATTCAAATACTATTCAACTTAACACGTTGAGTGCCATAGCCGAGATATCTCGTCTTACATAATCCAACGGTTAAGTGCCATAGACGAGCTATCTCGTCTTACATAAACATTTTTTTTTTTTGACGGTGGGACATCAATCAACCCCTTTTACGTCTTCTATATCACTATCGGAGGAAGAGAATGTGTATAATCTATTTTACCGACCACTAAGTGGCGACAGTTCTCTCCCAAGACAGAGAAAGCCACAGCCAGCCACAGCCAGAGCAGCCAGCCAGCGCGCTGGAGAAAGCCACAGTGTAATTTTCAAGGAAGCAGCTCGGCGAAAACTCCCTCGATCCCACACACACACACACACACACACACACACACTCGAGCACCCCCGCGCATAAATAAGACCAGAATCGCAAAAGCTTACTCAAACCTCAAGAAACAGTTTTACAGTCCAGACGGCCGCGGAGAATCCTTCCCCCGCAGCACAGACGGAGGGAGGAGCCCGGAGACACACACACACTCTCTCCCTCTCTCTCCCCCTCCCCCCAGTCCCGAGAGAGAGAGAGAGAGGAGAGAGAGAGAGAGAGAGAGAGAGAGAGAGCACACAGAGCGGGAGACAGAGACACGCCGCGGGGGCAAAGAACGGACAGAGATCCCCTCCCCCCAGAGCCGCGGAGCAACGCGCGAACACACACACACACACACACACACACACACACACACACAATACAGTATAGAGACTTGCCCAAGGGCACCCACAATCACAGGCAGGTGACTGTTCTGCTGTTTGATTGAATTTCACAAAACTGCGATTATCTCAGCTTGCTGTCTCATACGCTAAAACCATGCTGTACTCAACGGCTAATATCTACATAACTACTAACTCTGCAAACTAACTCTTTTAGACAGAGAAAGCACACATTCTATTAGTTATTTTTAGATGATTGGTGTTCACGAAGTCTTAACAGAAAAGAATCCTCGGCTGTTGTAAAATGAGCCAGAATCCTCAAAAAAAAACCTGGCACAACTTACCTACAGGATTGAAAAAATGGCTGGCACTCAATGTGTTAAAAGGTCCCTTCAAAACATATTTTAAGATGCATAAAGACTATACTTTAATCTTCTAGTCTTAATCACTATGACCCACTAGCTCAGAGAGTTGGATTGCTGTCTAGCAGTTAGGAGCTTGTGGGTTTCAGCTTCAGTGACTTTTGAGGTTGTGGGTTCGATCCTCAGTCAGTTTTGAATGTCGTCAGCCAGAGGAAAGAGTCATTTAAAGCCCTGAGAAAACCTCATTTAATCAGTCTGACTTGGTGGCACAGAGAGTAGGCTTGCTGCCCGGCAATATTGAGCCCTCTGCCACTTTTGCGGTCGTGGGTTCGAGCCTCAGTCAGTTTTGAATGGTGACAGGCAGAGGGAAGAGACAAGAGCGCCCGGAGAAGAGCTGTGAGTGTGAAGGGCAGTTGGTGGTGTGAAGGAATAATACACACAGGGACACCGGGGCCAGAGGTTGTGGGTTCGATTCCCGTTCAGCTGGCACTGCCTGGATCTAAGGGGGGGGATGTTCTCCCCCCCTGACCTCTGCAGAGACATGAGCTGAGGGTTATGAGACAGAAAACCACAGAGAGCTGAAATTTTATCGACATCGGAAGTATGTTGTTGTGTGTTGTTGATGTGCTGGCTGCCGCTAGGCGTAAAAACAACTTTTTGAAAAAAGTAAAAACAACTTTTTGAAAAAGTGCTGTAGACTCAGTACATGTCTGTCCACAGTGTCCATTTCTGTGGATCTGTAGGAGGCGCTGTGTCACTCTGTGTCAGCCTGTAGGAGACGCTGTTAAAGACAGGGCAGTGCTGTAATATGTCTCCTCCATCGGGAATCGAACCAACAGTCTACCTGTCAGACAGAGACAGTGACACAGCCACTCAGCCGACTGAGCTATGAGCTGTTGGGAGTTAAGCTTCTGATTTCTACACACTGTATTCACACTGACAATAACACAGAGCATAAAGAGTGAGACAGGTGAGATTTGTACCAGTGAGTTGAGCTAGAGTCAGGGACTGACTAGTCTCCTTCATCAGCTTATTTCTAGTGTTCAAACTACTGGTGATGATGATAAAGAAGGATCACTGCTTATAATGTGAGTACTTTTTAAGAAATTGCCTGAGGCTGGGATTGAACCAACAACCTTTGCATATCACCCAACATTCACATGTTTATTTGAGTGAGCTATAATCCACTTTCTCTCAAACTCTTATCATATTTAGTCAACCTCATCCAGATTTTATTTAGTCAAGTTTTCGTCGACTATTTTCATCTCATCTTAATCAAAGAAAACCGTAACTATTCATTCGAATTTCCAAACTTATTGTAAAGATATATTAATCTGTTATTCTGGAATTGTTTTAAGGTTTGAATGTGCAATACAGACACAGATGTTTAACATCTTCTCTTCTGATTGGATCTATTCCTAATTCGTCCCTCCCTAACATTTAGTCTAGTTTTCACCAGTGAAAATAGGTAGTCGACTAACATTTTTCCTCATAGTTTTCGTCTACGAAATCAACACTGCTATGGATGCATGTCTCCACCTAGTGGTGCACTCCTCTTCCAAACTCACACACTTTTCCACAACTACACCATGTCTCTGAAACAATGTTTACTTACTGTCAATCTCATCAAGGTTTCTGAAGACCATCTCCACGTGATCCCACTCCATGAAGCTGCAATTCCCAATGAAGGGCTGGGCAAACACCACATACTGATAGATCATTTCAATTCAAATATATGTCACTCTTGTGTTAGAATGAGTAAATGAGCATTGACACTGTTTTTATATAACCCTTGATCAATTCTCATTAATCTTTTATCTTTTCTTTTTTATTTGTCTGTAGGCTACATACGTGCACTGCCAAGAGTAGCGGCAGCATTATAAACCAGAGACCAGACTATATCAAAAACATAAACACACAGTGTTTCATGCATGCTAGCAAGCGAAACTGCTGTCTGTCTGACCACAGACTGTAGAAAGAGACGCAGGATAGCCAAGCGAATGTGATTGGATGAACGTTTGACGCTAGGCCAATCACAGGCAGAGAGGGTGCCTCCAGCCTTCGCCATCATCCGAAAAAAAATATTGCTTCGGGCGCTGGGATAACGTAATGCATTGTGGGTAGTCGGCTACTGTGGCTAATGCTAGTGGCTAGCGTAATAGTTACTTTACATGGCAGTAAAACGCCACTGAATGACCAAATTGATTTAACTTTTAACCATTTCGAGTAACACTGTTTCCATACGGACCCCCAGCATTGGTTAGTTGTTTATAACGTGATTATATTTATAACTTTTATAACGTACTCCAGTTTCCGGTTTATAATTCGGGTCTGCAGCCGAGTATAACAAAGGAAATGGCAAGCTGCAACAATAGTCACGTTAAACCGGACATTGTACCCACAATTATTTTTTTACAGTGGGGCATCAAGGTGCTTTGTGTTTGTGTATTGTTGTAGAGGAATCTTACACGTTATTTATTTATTTTTAATCCTTTATTTAACCAGGGTAATCACATTGAGATTTCCATCTCTTTTTCAAGTGGGCCCTGGCCAAGAAAGCAGCATACAGTTAATTCCACATATAATACATTAAAACCAACACAAGTAAAAAATACAAAACAATAGGGTCACACGAGAAGTAAATCAAATTGGTTCGCAATTCAAATAAAGGCAAATTTTAAAAACATGAGCACTCCTTTCCCAGCAGTTGTCCAATTTGTTATTTGTAATGATCCATCCTAATGAGGGAATCTAATTTCAAATCCTTTTGTAGCAGGTTCCAGGAGAAAAGAGCAGCATAGCTAAAAGCATGTTTCCCAAACTCAGTTCTCACAGTAGGAACATGATACGAGATAGAGGTTTTTGATCTCAGATTGTAATGAGCACCTCTAGATTGAGTGAGCAAGGTGCATAAGTAAATTGGTAGCTGGCCCAGGATGGCTTTGTAAACAAACAAATACCAATGTGACTGTCTTCTTATGTCCAGGGATGACTGACCTGACAATTCATACAGTACACACACAGTGATGTGTGAGGAATGAGCTGTTTGTTACAAATCGTAAAGCAGCATGGTAAACTGGATCTAAAACATGAAGATGTGATTTTGGAGCATTCAACATATAAAATATCTCAATAATCCAATATAGGCAAAAGGGTAGCAGCCACAAGCCGTTTCTTAGCTTGAAAATTGAAACAACATTAGATCTTGATGGTATTCAAACACATGGAACACATTGAGAAACAGCAGATCCTGGTTAGAACTCACAACCTCTCCCTCTGAGGGCAGCTAACATACACAGTGAACCACAAAGCCACTGCCCACTGATGCTGTATTTCTGATGCTGAAGTGCCTGGCTATAGGTCAAAATCTGAAAAAGGCTATATTTTAGCTTTTAATCAATTTAGAAATAGTGAAGTAGGTCATCTCTGGGCGCTTTCTTCTCTTTCCTCTGGCTGTCGCCATTCAAAACACACAATCTCAAAAGTGATTGAGGCCTCAATACTGCTGGGCAGCGAGCTAACCCTCTGTGCCACCAGGTCAAACCTTTCATGCCGTTCATGTTTGCCGTTCACACTTTTCTTAAAAGTTGAACATGTCTTGACTTTTGAAAGCACTCTGACGGGGGGACGCCAGCTGCAGCCATTTTCAGGAGCGGCCGCCTTTTGTGCGCCTTCCGGCTGTTTCCTGTTGCTTTTAATGAGGAAAGTTCTGGTGCTCAGAAAGAAAAAAAACACGCAGGCTTACACCTGATCCACCCCACAGTGAGCCAACTACAAATCCATGCTGATAACTTAGCCTGGAACTGTGTGTGTGTGTGTGTGTGTGTGTGTGTGTGTGTGTGTGTGTGTGTGTGTGTGTGTGTGTGTGTGTGTGTGCGCAAACTGCGCATGTGTGCGTGCGTGCGTTGGTCTGTGTCAGCAAGTCTGTTTATGTGTATCAAGTCAACTAGTATGTATGTGTATTCGAGTTGTGTAAATGTGTGTCCATAAAAGATTTTGCCCGAGGACTGGTGTCCTATAGTCTCTTCTGCCATTGTAAACTCTGTTTCTCTCTCCACCTCTCTCTCCCTCTCTCTCTCTCTCTCTCCCTCCCACTCTCACTCCCTCCCACTCTCTCTCTATCTCTCTCTCTCCCTCCCACTCTCTCTCTCTCTCTCTCTCTCCCACTTGGCCAGGCTGTCTGCGGGATCTGAGGCTTAACGGCCACTCCATGCCTCTGGACAAGGAGCCCTCAGAGGGCCTTCAGGTGGTCAGCTCCCAGGGCGTGTCCCCCGGCTGCTCTTCAGAAGCCTGCCGAAAACACCACTGCTCTCCTCCCTTCATCTGCGTGGATCTCTGGAGGCAGCACGAGTGCAGGTGCACTCATATAAAGAATAAATAACCCTGGCTCATAACGAGGGCTTACAGTCCTCCCAGTGCAGTATGCAGGATTGTGTTGTACGGCCTACATAATTCACTTGCTACACATTCAGAGACACACATTGCACACAGCCGCCCTCATCTTTGATCAAATGAACAATGGCTGTTTAGAAATCGCCCTAACAAAAGATATAGTCATTCAGTACACAATACACACATAGGAAGCCACATCAAAAGAAGAAAACATAAACATACATCTGGCTACAAGTAACTTGCTACTGTATATGCATAGAACAAAATACTGTATATAATATTTCCGAGTTGTTTAGATATATGGGCACGTTGTCCTGTCTTTTCTACTGCAGCCTCCTAAGCTAACAACACATTTACCCTGTAGCTACACTTCAGACAGAAGCATCCACCAGTGGCAGGTGCTATGTAGCGGCCACAGTTCGGCCGAGTTCACTCCTGTTACTGTCCAGGTCTAATGGTGTGTCAGCCTGAGTGATGCACATTATAACAGCAGGGAGCGTCGAGTGTCTTGGCTGGCTCATTAAACTCTGCAGCCCGGTACGCCTCCTCTGCTCCCTGGCTGTGATCTAAGACTCTCAGCCAGTGTGGGGCTCTGCAGCACAGCGGCAGGTCCACTACACCTTCTGCGCTGGCAGCACAGCCTCAGGTTACGAGAGACATGGGGGAGCGGAGGCAAACGACATGCCGGGGAATATATTTCACACGAATACATGCTGAAGAGCTACAGCAACGGCTAACTTTGTCTCCGTCTCTCCTTCTCGGCTATCCTGCAATCGAGAGAGAGTGTAGCCTCAAGAGAGCGCACCTTTTGTGCGGTGTTTGATACAAGCGCGCTGTGGTACCTAAGGGATTTATTTTTATGGTGTCAGCTTAGCTTTCATAGCTCTGCTCAATTCGGTGCGCTTTGTATCCGACAGTTTTCCCCCGTGTCTCCCTTGTCTGTGCTGCATAGTGAGTTACCCTCTCTTGTCTTGTCTCTGCACAGGTGCCCCGCGGGCCACATGACCAAAGAGAGCCCCTCGGGCAGAGTGTGCGTGTACACGCTGTGCGCCGCCCGGCCGTGCCGCCATGGCACCTGCGCGGCCCACTCGCCCGCGCGCTACACGTGCCGCTGCAGCGAGGGCTACCGGGGCCGCCACTGCGAGCTGACGACGGCCATGTTCCACAAGGAGGACGGCAACAGCCTCAGCGTCAGCTCCATGTTCGCCATCAGCATCTGTGTCTTGGCCTTCCTAGGTAGCTATGTGGACTACGTCATCTTCTACCTGTGGTAGTAGCCCAACGCTGTCTGCCTGCATCTCTGCTTCGGGTCTTCTGATTTAAAGTCTGTGTGAAGCAAAATTAAAGCACACAGCCAAATTTGAATGATTAAACGCCAAATGCCCCCCCCCCCCCCCCCCAAAAATAATAATAATAATAATAATAATAACTTATATCAAATTAGGTTTCAAACCTACCCGATAGATACCTGGCAACATGAAGACGATGAATGACAAGATGAGAGGAGGGGCCAAATTCAAAATAGACCAATGCAAAATGGAAAGACAGCAAGACAGCCAATCAAGCTGCCAGTCCACCTCCACAATTCAGTACTACTCCTACAAGTCTTTTCACATTTTCAGCAAGTCATTTCAAACATGTGTAATCTGATTGGAAACAAATCTCAGAATTTGCTTTACAGGGACTTTAAGCGTTTGCATCTTTAATACCTTTCTTTCCATCTTTTATGCCGCCTTTTGTTTTTGCCTCTGCAACATCTGTGTTTGTTTCCATCTGCACGCTGTATTATTACTTGCCTCCTGCTTATCTGCAACATCTACTGTTTGATTTGTTTTCCCCCTTCCTGTTTGGTGCAGCAACATCTATTCATGCACCATGTATTGCAGCTGTATTGATCTCCTGAGCTGTGTCAGGATGTGATTTCTCCATGGGCAGTGTACTGCACTGTACTTCTTCATTTGCCATTCACAGGAAATCTGTAAAAGTCCCGGGAGGATCGTGGAGTCTCTTTATGTGTTTCTGTATATTTCTCATCACCTTGATGTCCCGTCTGTTCCCATGTTCTGCTATGACCACATAAGTCATTTTTACCCTCAGCCTTACGTTTTCATCTCTCCCACACATCCTCTCATTTCACTTGCCTCTTGTCTGTTTTTATCTTTCCAGCCATTCTTCTTTGTCACTTTCTTTTTGCCCCAGCCAACCTAAATGTGTCCGTATCACTGCTGACACATTCTGAGTTTCAGTGTGTGTGTAGTACTGTGTCTGGAGCTGTGTGTGTGCATGTGTGTGTGTGTGTGTGTGTGCGTGTGTGTGTGTGTGTGTGTGTGTCTGCGTCTGCGTTCTTGCACAGCTATCTTAGTGAGAACCAATTTGAGTTTTAAGGTAAGGTGAGGACATTTTAGGAAAGTGGGGGCGTTTTGGCTGGTCCTCACTTTCTCACAGACTGTTTGAAGGTTAAAGGGATAGTTCGGATTTTTTGATGTGGGGTTGTATGAGGTACTTGCCGACAGTAAGTGTATCACATGCAGTAGAATGCAGCTGGTGCGGTCCCAGTTTGGAGAAATGGAGAGCGGCCGTGTCAGGCAAGTAGAGCTGAGTGTGAACAGGGTCATGAGGTCATGAAAAAACGTTAAAAAAACAACAGAAGAAAACAAAATGCCTCCATATTGCTCACCTGGTGTAATATAAGTCTCCACAAGCCCTGAGATGCCAAGTTGACTTGAAAAGACGTCATTTACGTCTTCATTTCTCCAAACTGGGACTGTGCCAGCTACATTCTGCTACATGTAGTACACTGACTGTATGCAAGCACCTCATACAACCCCACGTCAAAAAAATCCAAACTATCCCTTTAAGACATACCCTTAATCCATCTTCCCACCCACAGTGAGGGCCAACTGACAACCTGTCGCATGACCAAGCTGGAGGTAACAAGCTGCAGGTAACGCGGGCGCTGGAACCTGCAGCCCTCATGTTGGTAAGCAGGGAATCTACCGCTGCACTATCCGCCCCGGACGCCCAAGGTTAAAGGTCCTTACACACCAGGAGCATTTTTTCCGTGCGATTAATTCGCACGTCAATAATATTTTTCGAACCTATATCAGTCAATGCAACCATGCATACCAACTGCGAAGTTTCGCTGAGCGTTATTGCGGTGTTCATTTTTTCGGACCACGGTCGATTTTTCAGAAATTCGCGTCCGACGTGTACACATCTGTTGCTGTGATTGACAGGTGGGTCAAGATTTGCAAGATTTTGCAATTTCGTGGTGTATATTCGCATCGCTCTTGGTGCGTAGCTGCCTTAAGACTTGGTTGTAAGGTTAGGTTAGAATTGGGTTTAGGTTAGGGTTAGACATTTAGTTGTGATGGTAAGGTTAGGGTAAGGGGTTAGGCAATGCATTATGTCAATGAATGTCCTCACTAAGATAGCTGTACAAACGTGTGTGTGTGTGTGTGTGTGTGTGTGTGTGTGTGTGTGTGTGTGTGTGTGTGTGTGTGCGTGTGCGTGTGCGTGTGTGTGTGCGTCTCTGTTTGCGTGCGTGCGTGCGTGTGTTTGTGTGTTGTATGCTGTAGTGTCTGGAGCTCTCACTGCCCTCTGTAGAGCCACACTGCAGTTTATGAGTCTTTTTGTCACAGGCTTATAAAATGCTTGGGCAATTCAATACAGTGTCCCTTCCTCAATAAATGACTCCACAACCCCCCCAGGGCATGTGGCCAGTATTGGAACATCAGTTATCCTGACACTTGAACCTTGAATCTTATAAAGCGCTCTTCAATATTTGATAATGAATTCAAAGATGATAAAGTGTGGCCTCAGCATCACTCATGAAAATTCATGTGTTGCATGCTAAACAAAGAAGGGGCGCAGCAGGCATTTGAAGATGCCCACTGTCGCTGATGATGAGCCATTTATATTCAAGCTCAAACTTTTCACCTCAACAAGAATCACAGACTAATCCATAATCATTCACATTGGAAATGGGGGGCTTTGCATTCTGTTATTATATTTTCACAGCTCCTAAAAAGAAAATCTTCTCTCACATTTAAAGCAAAAAATGAAGAGAGGCACACAAACTAGTTCTACCTCATGATCAACAGTCCTTATGGGTCTGGAACAGCCAGTTAAATGTACTTTTTTTAAATGATAACCCTCATCACCACTGCAACCATTTTCACACACACGCACCCACACACACATGCACACACACACACACACACACACACACACACACACACACACACACACACACACTACGCACTCCCTGCACTGAGCGGGACTGCTAAATTAAAATGGGACTCCTACTCCGCCACCACCTGCATTAAAAGTTAAAGCGATCATCCATTATTAAGTTTTAGATAAGCCATCAGCGAGCAGGCAGAATGTGTGAGTTCAGCATGTGCCACTCAGAGCCAGGCCAGCCCAGCTCTCAGCACGCTTCATTAACCCTACTGAAAGCAGGAGGTTAGAATGCCAGTGAATTAGATATTCATTAGATATTGTACTTGGATATTATACTTTCAACGAACGGAAGAAATCCATTTGTTCTACATGGAGTCTGGACATCAAATGATAATGTAAAGTGCCTGTTCTCTTATTTTTCTTTCCTTTGTGAAAATTGATAAATAAATTATTTCTCAACTCTTTCCATCTCTCACCTGTCTCTCATTTCCATCTCATGTATCCTTTACTACTGCCTTTCTTTTTTCCACCTCACACAACATTCCATTGACATTTCTGATCATCTGATCATCTATCATCCTGTTGTAACTATTCCTCATTAACCTCAGATTTGTGCAATCGCGAAAGTGGTCAAGCGTTTTTCATTGAGCCAGGTTGTAACTGTTTACACTGTGCTCATAATGCAGGGTTCAGCCGGAGATAACATGGTAACCCTGTTGAAGACAGGTTGTAACTGTTTACACTGTGCTCATAATGCAGGGTCTGGCTGGGGATAACATGGTAACACTCTGTTGAAAGTAGAAAAGGTAACCACTGCGCTCAGACAGGTGCGTAGTCCAATATAGAAATGTCACAAATAAATGAAAAGGTGGGGACCGCACTCAAGGAATATCGTTTTTAATTTTCTTTTTCTTTAGCAACAAAACGTTTTCGGCCGTCCGGCCTTCATCAGTGTGCAAGTGCAGAATGGTTGAAACAGACAGGTCTTAACTAGGCTGTGACTGACAACATGACAGGTGGGCACAATCAGCAATTAGCACAGTTAATAGGTAGACTATGTCACACATGATCATGAATGCGTAATGGCTATGGTGTTGATACGATTATATCCTGGATAAATACATTATGCAAACATATATACATATTTCAAAACATTTAAACATTTAAAAATCTGTATGGAAATCAACTGTAGCACATTGGGAGTATCAGGTTGTGTAGAACCGTTCATAAATCATTGTACTAGTCATTATTGATAGACGAGTGTTTACAGATATAGGCTATGTCTCCAGCTACAGGAATGGAGTCAAATTAAGCTCTTCGTTCATACCAGCAGGAAACATGGATTGGAGCCGATGAATCCATATACATTCACGCTGCACTCTGTTGAAGACAGGTTGTAACTGTTTACACTGTGCTCATAATGCAGGGTCTGGCCAGGGATAACATGGTAACACCCTGTTGAAGACAGGTTGTAACTGTTTACACTGTGCTCATAATGCAGGGTCTGGCCAGGGATAACATGGTAACACCCTGTTGAAGACAGGTTGTAACTGTTTACACTGTGCTCATAATGCAGGGTCTGGCCAGGGATAACATGGTAACCCTGTTGAAGACAGGTTGTAACTGTTTACACTGTGCTCATAATGCAGGGTCTGGCCAGGGATAACATGGTATCTCTGTTGAAGACAGGTTGTAACTGTTTACACTGTGCTCATAATGCAGGGTCTGGCCGGGGATAATATGTAACACTCTGTTGAAGACAGGTTGTAACTGTTTACACTGTGCTCATTCATAATGCAGGGTCTGGCTGGGGATAAGACAGGTTGTAACTGTTTACACTGTGCTCATAATGCAGGGTCGGGCCGGGGATAATATGTAACACTCTGTTGAAGACAGGTTGTAACTGTTTACACTGTGCTCATTCATAATGCAGGGTCTGGCTGGGGATAAGACAGGTTGTAACTGTTTACACTGTGCTCATTCATAATGCAGGGTCCGGCCAGAGATAACATGGTAACACTGTTGAAGACAGGTTGTAACTGTTTACACTGTGCTCATTCATAATGCAGGGTCTGGCCGGGGATAAGACAGGTTGTAACTGTTTACACTGTGCTCATTCATAATGCAGGGTCTGGCCGGGGATAACATGGTAACACTCTGTTGAAGACAGCGGGTGGAGGGCTAGGAGGCAGCTACATTAGGGATTGATGAATGACTTCTGTGTTTGTTCTCCAACCTGACTGGTATTGATCTTTGTGGAGAGGTAGCTGCACACCGCTGCACACCAGGCCAGCAGTGGCTGCAGGCACAGGGGGCTCAGATTGTGCGTGTGCGTGTGTGTGTGTGTGTGTGTATGAAAGCTCTAATGAATTGCTTGCGCATCTGTATGTATTTGAACATGTAGTTGGCCTTGAGCATTGTTTTGTGTGTGTGTGTGTGTGTGTGTATGTGTGTGTGTGTCAGTGTGTTAGAGCTGTGTATCGTTTAAAAACTGATACCAGTAGGAAATACCAGTACCCTTAAAGAGATACCGATACCAATAGAATATTTTTTTCTTTTTCCCCATACTTTTGATCGCTTTGGTGGCATCTCGGCACGCTGAACTGCCAACTCCGCCACATACACCGCGCTCGCCCTCACCACCACAGACTGTATGGATTGTAGCTGCTGCGGTAGTGGGCCAATCACACGTCGCATTAAATCGAAGGACGCTTGCAGTAATTGGCTGCGAGCAAAACCATACAAATAGTATTTTTTTTTCTAGAGCTGTGTACAAAAGGATGGAATACAGCAGGTATCATTGGACTGGAGAAGTTTTGAGGCTACTTGGTACTCATTTCAGTCGATACCTTTAAAGGTATCAAGTAGCGATACCTAGCCCTAGTGTGTGTGCGTGCGTTAGTGTGCGCTTGTGCTGTATGTGTGCAAGCTCTCATGAATTGCTTATGCATTCATATGTATTTGATTTATTTGGCCTTGGGCATTCCTGTACCGTGTGTGCGTGTGTGTGTGTGTGTGGTATGTGGGGGTGGGTGTGTGCGCACGTGTGTGTGTGTGGGTGGGTGTGTGTGTGTGTGTGTGTAAGTGTGCGTGTGTGGCGTGTGTGCGTGCGAGAAGAGCAGGTAATAGTGGAGGTGAGGGGGGTGCCTCATCTAGATTCTGGTGTTTTTCTGCGGATGGCCCAGGCACAGCGGTGCAGCAGACGGGTCAGCCTGATCGATACTGCTCTCTCTGCCTGCACCGCACACTGAGGATGGAGAGGGAGCTCACAGTCGCTCTCTCTTTTCTCTCTGAGATGATATGAGGGCAGCATAGAAATGGGAAGTGAAGTGTCGTAAACAGCAGTTGAGGTCAGTGTTGTAGTCGAGAGCACTGATGATGTTGGAGACGAGGACTTGGACTTGTTAAAGACTGTTTTTTGTTTTGTTTGTAATAGGCCCTAATAAATTGGCATAAGATAGCTATATTAATACCTTTACATTATTCGATTTTGTGCAAGGGCAGGCACGTGTGTTCCAGCTCATGTTTCTCGCTCAGGTTCAGTATCTCTGGACTTGGACTCGGACTCGAACACTGGGGACTCGAGACTCGGCATATAGTGACTTGATGACAACACTGGTTGAGGTGTTACAGCACTGGTTGAGGTGTTACAGCACTGGTTGAGGTGTTACAGCACTGGTTGAGGTGTTACAGCACTAGTTGAGGTGTTACAGCACTAGTTGAGGTGTTACAGCACTGGTTGAGGTGTTACAGCACTAGTTGAGGTGTTACAGCACTGGTTGAGGTGTTACAGCACTAGTTGAGGTGTTACACCACTGGTTGAGGTGTTACAGCACTGGTTGAGGTGTTACAGCACTGGTTGAGGCGTTACAGCACTAGTTGAGGTGTTACAGCACTGGTTGAGGTGTTACAGCACTAGTTGAGGTGTTACAGCACTGGTTGAGGTGTTACAGCACTGGTTGAGGTGTTACAGCACTGGTTGAGGCGTTACAGCACTGGTTGAGGTGTTACAGCACTGGTTGAGGTGTTACAGCACTGGTTGAGGTGTTACAGCACGGTTCCCGGGAAGCGAACGGTGTGAGAATAATAAAGAGGACATTATGATCTTTAATTGAGGGGACTTTGCTCCGTAGGTTGTTTGTCTCCGGGAGTTGTTTTTCTGTTTTCGTCCCTGAAAACCCACCTATTTGTGTGACCCCAATGAACGCTTATAATATACATTATTCTCTTTCTATGCCGTTACTTTAGAGATTCCGTCTAATGTGATTACCCTGCATTTCTCAGAGGCTCTCCCATTAAACCGCTTCTTACAACAACAACAACACACACCCAAACAAAGTATTCCAGTTGAAATGGATCCCCCATCTATAGTGTGTGAGATAAAAGCTGGCTGAGGCCAGACAGAGGCCAGGGAGGGCCTGGAAAATAGAGACAGAGAGTTAACGAGAGTGGAGGAGGAGACAGAGAGAGAGAGAGAGAGGGGAGAAATAATTATAAAGATAAAAAAGAAAGGAAGAGTCAAAGCGTGAACTAGTACAAACAGATAGCGAGAAAGGGAAAAAGAGAAAGAGGCATGGCAGATGGGAGAAAAATATTGGTTGAGATTAATGGACTTTAAAGGTCAGTCCAGCATGTTGTATAATTCAGCACACAATAGCTGTGATTGATGTGTGTGCTTTAGGACCCAGCAGCATTTCCCCCCGCGTTCAGCCCCAGCCCGCCGAGGCTTTGGGTATAAGCTGGGAGGAGTGCAGACTCGGTTAATAGGTTTCCGAGGAGCTGCGGTCTTTGATAAGACACGGAACAGAGCAAACATCAAAGGGAATAGGTGGGAAAGGTGGTGCTTTTGTTTCTAAGTATGTTCCATTAGCACAGTCAGTGGTGCTAATCGGCCTTGCAGGGCAGAAATGAGCTAAAAGCGATGTGACGGAGGCTCCCCGCACAACACTTGAACTGTTATTATCATGCCGAGTTACGTAGGAGAAGAATGTATGCATGTCACACTGCAGACTGGGCTGTTCTAGCACTGTCAGAGGCGAAAAAGAAGAAGAACACGAAATACAGTCAGTGTCTCATCGTCACATTCCACTCACGTTATACATTCAATTCACGCCTAAGGATGTGTTGTTGTTGTTGTTGCTTTTTTCCACCTCATAATCTCAATTTAATTACCCCCCCACCCCCTTTAATGGCTGTGCTAAGCTTCTCTCTGGCGCCCCCCAGTGCTGATGCTGGGCCTGTTCCTGTACTCCTGCTGGAGGAGGCACAAGGGCCTGAAGGAGGGCGTGTACCACGTGTCGGCGCACCACGGCGAGTGGGAGGACATCCGGGAGAACGTGCTCAACTACGACGAGGAGGGCGGGGGGGAGCAGGATCAGGTATGGCACACGCAAGCGTACAGGCGCACACACACACACACACACTGAGACTGACACATACACACACACACACACACACTGAGACTGATACATACACACACACACACACACACACACACACACACTGAGACTGATACATACACACACACACACACACACACACACACACACACACACACACACACACACTCGGAGTATGAAGCACTTTTTAAAGGGTTCTCATTTACGTGGTCTATGTATAATAAAGTAAATCTGTATGTTTCACTGATTAGGCCATCATCAGGTCAAGTAGTCTATTTCTTTGGCATCATACTATATTGTGGCACCTTTAGAGGAGGATGAAAAAACACTAACAACTAACACGGTCACATAAACAGAGGCATTTGATAGTGCTTGGCAGCCAAGCAGAGAATGGGGTTTGTGGGTGCCTTGAAATTAACACCAAATATTGGTTCCCTGGAGATCTGGAATGGCAGTCAATTAGTGAAATTAAGCAAGTAGATACCAATAGCTGTTAATGCCTCTGTTTGTTTTAATAGTGCTGGTAATAGCATTTTTCCCCCATCTGCAATCAGATAATTAATTACTTGGCCAATCAATGATGCCGTTGTTGCCAACATCTCTTGGTAGACCGTGGCTCTCCATCTCAGTCAGAGAGAGGTCCATTTGCCGGCAGCAGCATTAGCCGAGCTACATTGCTCCGGGCACTGATTGGTGTCGTGTGGCGGTGTTGTTTTTCATTATCTATTCTACTCCAAAACAAAGCAAGAAAACGTACCCTTTTGTCTCTACGCTCCTCTGTCTTTGCTCCTGTCTCTTCTCCTCCTCTCCCCTCACCCCTTTCTCTCTCTCTCTTTCCTCTCTGCTCTGTCTCTTCTACTCCTCTCCCCTCGTCCCTTTCTCTCTCTCTCTCTCTCTCTGCTCTGTCTCTTCTACTCCTCTCCCCTCACCCCTTTCTCTCTCTCTCTCCTCTCTGCTCTGTCTCTTCTTCTCCTCTCCCCTCACCCCTTTCTCTCTCTCTCTCCTCTCTGCTCTGTCTCTTCTCCTCCTCTCCCCTCACCCCTTTCTCTCTGTCTCTCCTCTCTGCTCTGTCTCTCCTCCTCTCCCCTCACCCCTTTCTCTCTCTCTCTCCTCTCTGCTCTGTCTCTCCTCCTCTCCCCTCACCCTTTCTCTCTCTCCTCTCTGCTCTGTCTCTCCTCCTCACCCCTTTCTCTCCCTCTCTCCTCTCTGCTCTGTCTCTTCTCCTCTCCCCTCGCCCTTTCTCTCTCTCTCTCCTCTCTGCTCTGTCTCTTCTCCTCTCGTCCCTTTCTCTCTCTCTCTCCTCTCTGCTCTGTCTCTTCTCCTCTCCCCTCATCCCTTTCTCTCGCTCTCTCCTCTCTGCTCTGTCTCTTCTCCTCCTCTCCCCTCACCCCTTTCTCTCTCTCTCCTCTTTGCTCTGTCTCTTCTCCTCTCCCCTCACCCCTTTCTCTCTCTCTCTCCTCTCTGCTCTGTCTCTTCTACTCCTCTCCCCTCACCCCTTTCTCTCTCTCCTCTCTGCTCTGTCTCTTCTCCTCCTCTCCCCTCACCCCTTTCTCTCTCTCTCTCCTCTCTGCTCTGTCTCTTCTCCTCCTCTCCCCTTTCTCTCTCTCCTCTCTGCTCTGTCTCTTCTCCTCCTCTCCCCTCACCCCTTTCTCTCTCTCCTCTCTGCTCTGTCTCTTCTCCTCCTCTCCCCTCACCCCTTTCTCTCTCTCCTCTCTGCTCTGTCTCTTCTACTCCTCTCCCCTTTCTCTCTCTCTCCTCTCTGCTCTGTCTCTTCTACTCCTCTCCCCTTTCTCTCTCTCTCCTCTCTGCTCTGTCTCTTCTACTCCTCTCCCCTCGCCCCTTTCTCTCTCTATCTCTCTCTTTGCTCTGTCTCAGAATGCCTTTAACTTGGTGGAGCTGCAGCGCTCCATCCAGCCCAGCCCGGCGCAGTCGCTTCGCTACAGCTACCCACAATGCATCATCTCCTACCCGCAGACTAAGCCGCCCCAGGACAGCAGCAAGAAGGGGGTGCCGAACGGGAACGGGAACGCGGCCATCGCCCTGCGCCTGGCCTGTCCCCCCTCGGAGACGGAGACCCTGCCGTCCCCCCTGACCTTCCGCCGCTCCCACAAAACCATGTCCTTCTCCAGCCAGGACCTAGCCCGCTACCTGTGTGAGGTGATCCGGGACACGGAGCACCCGGGGGTGCTCAGCGGTACCATGACCACACCGCGCTGTCCCAAGGAGCGTGGCCTGGCGGCGGTGCGCTCCCTCAGCTCCCTCAGTGCCAGTCAGGATTCAGAGGTCAGGCTTCAGGGGGCCCAGAGCCCCCGGCTGGACAGGTTCAGATCGCTCCGAGCTGTGGTCAGCGAGCTGAGAGGAGACTCCAAGACCCCCGAGGGCCAGAGGGACAAGCTGAAGGAGAGCAGAGGGCAGCTGAACTGTGAGAAGAGTGGGTAAGGCTGCGCTTGAGCCAAAAGGTTGTGAAAAACAACGCTAATCAGAAGGCGGTTGGGGAACTCCAAAGGGAGATAATTAAATGTGAGATACTCTGAGGCTGCCGAGGGTGTATGTGAAGTTTGCTATAAATGTACTGTATCGATGAAACTTTGAACATTTCAGCTCTTTGATATAAAAGATGTTTACTGACGAATGATCAGATGTGATGTATTGTTTACTTGGCATTGCACTTGTACAGTATTTATTCCACAGACAGCACTTTTGGAAGAGCCCTGTGTCAAAACTATCCATGTCATAAAAGTCACAAGAGAAATGTCTGCAAGTAAGAAGGCAAATTAATTTCCTTGGACAGAGTTGGTTTCTTTTTGTTGTTAATGACTATCATGAAATCGTTTAAATGTGGAAAAAAATGATTTTCATTTGTATTTTATCTATTTCCTTTTAAATAAATGAATATCTTTGATAATATTTTGAGCTTGATCTTGTTCAAACACACCCGAGTTCACATTTTGTGATCTTTGAAGTTCAAACCAACTTTCATCATCAAATGGAAACACGGTAAGGCAGCTTTTTTTGGAGGAAGTCAAAGTAAAGTAAAGTAACACGTCTCACAGATTTACAATAATAATGTGTTCTATATTTCCAGTGCATTTGTCTACTTTTATTCCTGGCGGTGTGTTGGGAGGACAAAATTCCTGAGTAAGACTTGTGAGATAAACTGGGAACAGCTGCTCCTGTCTTATTCACCCAGCTATTATCAGCCTCAGCAACAATAGGCTCTGATGAGGAGGACAAGTCCATTTCAGGATTAATCATTCATGTCCAGAACCCAGACTCCCATGACCCGAGCTTCTGGGAGCCTCCGACATGAACTTAGAAGCAGGCAGCTCCCAGCGGTCCGCTCTCCTCCATTCTTAATTGGCCGGCATCACTGGAGCTAAGCAGCTTTGACACTGGAGCGAGCCACCGGGGAAGCAGGCCGGGTGGTCCTGATGTGTGCATCTTCCAGCGTCCATAATGCATCAGGTTAAAAGAGATGAGCGACAGAGAGAATGCTAACAACTCTCTCTAGGTTCTTAAGCAGCCCCACATTTATCCATCTCGCATTTATGAGATCTGTGCTGTATAAATATCTAAAGCAACTTGAAATAGCGCAGTGTGCAGGGGGGAAGAGCTTCGAGATCATGGCCACGTTCCTGACAAGACTACATCTGCTTCTCTGGGTTATTATTACTATATAAATGGTTAGATGTATGATATTGATCCGATGTGAATAGTTCAGTGATTATTCATCCCCAAGACAAATATGTTGTATGAATAAATACTGCCACCTATTGGCAATCTAATGGCACCACATCCAACTGAGACAAACTGCTGCTTGCTTCAAAGTACAAGCTCCCACAGTGAAGTTGTTCAAGGATCTGACAAGATGGACAGTTTAATTTCATTAATTAAAGTTAGAAAAATGATAGTATCAATAAAAAATGGCCACTGGATCTTCATTGATCATCCACTCTTTTCTATCAATATACAGAATAAATAGGCAGTTATGTAATCTAATTAAATTCATATTAACAACACCAATCTTGGATTTGGGCCATACTACAACATTTCAAATGGAGGGTCTAGAGCTGAATGTATCTATGAGGCCATTTACACCTGGCACTAACATGCGTTTTCTGTGATCAGATTGTAATCGGATAGTGCTTGACCACTTGAAAGTACAGGTGTAAACGCCCCCAAGACACATCGAGGACGGATTGTGTTCTGATCAGCCGAACCACCTCCGGAGGTGGTCAGGGACGCATTGTGACCACATTGAACACAAGTGTAAATGCAATATGTCCTCTCAAACCACATACAGCAACAGTCAGCACTGTTTTTCTGCCACTCTACTCTATGGAGCTTGCCTGAACAGTTCGCAATCAGATCTCAATGTGGACACTGGAGACACATAGGTGTAAATGCAACCAGGTCAATGTGGTCAAGCACTATCCGATTGCAATCTGATCACAGAAAACACATGCTAGTGCCAGGTGCAAATGGCGTTTATTTGGTTTCACTGGTTGGGAAACTATTGTATGCATTCAACCAGTGATTCTCAAAGCGGGGTCCGGAGGTCGTTGAGAGGGTTCCAGTGATGAGGTAACCCAGTGGTTTCCCCAACAAAAAGGGGAATAATTTTTTTTCACTAATTCCAAGTAATACACAATGACAGAATGTACGACTATTTTGGTCATGGGTTTCATACACTTTCTGCAATAAAATGTCTAAAAGCAAAAATCTTATCAGATGGGGGACCCTGGGACAAAATCTTATCAAATGGGGGGTCTACAGTCTGATTTGTGTCAGTTTAGGGGTGTGGTCTAATTTGTGTCAGTTTAGGGGTCCTTGAGTGAAGAAGTTTGAGAGCCACCACTGCATTAAACAGACATTAATGAAGAATATGGATTAGTGAAGACAAGACACAAATCTTGCCAGTAAAAAAGCCATTTCAACTGATGTAATTCACCTTTTCGCCATCAGAGGACACCATAAGTCCATAAAGCAGCATGGCAGAGCTGGAGCAAACTGCTGCAATACCTGAAAGGCAATTCTGTGTGATGTATATCAGGGGGTTAGGATCTATAAAACAAATCTAAAAACGCTGAAATTTGAAAGAAAAAAAAATACCTAGAGATAAACTTTGTGATCGCTGCCAAATATGCAATATAAGGTGTATAAGGTGTAATATTTACACCTCAGACAGCGGGCCTGTCTGCAAGAGAGTGACAACAGTATGAGGCAATATTTATTCAGGGATGATCTGAGGAGGGTGATACTATATCTGTGTGTCCTCTTGAGCTAGAGGATGCATTTCACTCAGTCAGTCTGATGAGATCTCAGTGATGAATGGGGGTGGATTGGGGTAAGCTTGATTCTGGAGGAGGGGGCGACGGGGGGGGGGGCGTTTGATGTGACAGCTGGAGATTGTGAGAATGAGGGGTGACACACAGAGACCCCAGCCAGTCAGTCTGTCTGTCTGTCAGTCAGTCAGTCACTCTTAACTCCAGCTCTGTTTACCCCTGTGTCATCAACGTGTGTGCGTGTGTGTGTGTGTGTGTGTGTGTGTGTGTGTGTGTGTGTGTGTGTGCGTGTGCGTGCGCTTGTGTGTGTGTGTGTGTGTGTGTGTGTGTGTGTGTCCGGGTGTGTGTCTGTGTGTCTGTTTATCCTCAGGCAATAGCTGTGGGAGAAGTGACAGTGCGACGTTGCCCTCTGTCAGTCGCCCAGTAAAGTGGCATGCATGTCAGCTCTCCTGACAAACGCGCTCGTCCCGCTGGCCAAGCGACGGCGGCTGCAAATGTGGGACATGTCTTGTGACAGAGCGACACAGTCTATGTGACAGAGCGACACAGCCTACACGACAACCGGGCGCGCAGACAGCACACGAGCAGTCAAGTTTGATGTGCGAGGGGGTCACAGACGAGGGCCCGGCTCTCGCAGGGTGACTGAGAACCGCGGTGATCCCTACACAGCTGGAGATCTTTTGTTTCCAAATAGCTGGAAGTCTGTTTGTCAGTGATGCACTAGTATGGTTGAAGGCGGCGCTAAGTGTGGCATTTAACATCAATAAATCATCACAAAGTTAATTTTGAGACATTAAAATGATTGGCAGCCTCAACTGGCCAACTTATTGCATTTTACATTGAGCCACTGGGTTATTATGGAAGCTGCTTCATTGCTTTACAGTATAGGCTACAAGGGTGATTGCTTTATGGCACAAAACCGGAGGAAGGAGATAAAGCTTTCTTGCAATGCCAGATGGTGGAACAAATTAAAGACAGAAAAGTCATTTTTAACACATTTGTCCTATTCAGATACAGATATCTTTTTTTATTTTTTTTTACCTTTTTGCCAGACCTGGAATGGGCTGGCCAAGAAATGTCTCAGGGGCTTACTGACTGACTGACTGACTGACTGACTGACTCCCCATAACAGGGCTCCTACACATTTTCCATTTCAAAATTCCATACTTTTCCAGGCTCAAATTTCCAGAAATCTCTGTCAGACGATATTTGAGTTTGTGTTGAAAAGTGGTGGGGACATGTCCATTGTAAATGACACCTATGGCCACACCATCATTTGGAGGTTTTGGGGTTGAGCCTCAGTGAAAGCTTGGACTTTGAAGAACTTCTCAAGTGAAGACTGAATCGTTCTGACAGAAATGACTTGACCTTGTGAGACTCAGTGGCTCACAGAGTTTGACAGCTGCATGACAGTTTTGAGGTTGAGGGTTCGAGCCTCAGTCAGAGTTATGAAAATGGATACCCAGACAAAAGACTGAAAAGCTCTGAGAAAACTTGTCCTAATAAGTGTGACACAGTGGCTCACAGAGTTGGATTACAACTGCCCAGCAGTATTGAGCTTGTGGGTTCGAGCCTCCGTCAGTACGGCGACAGCTGGCGGTGTCTGTGGCGGTGTCAGTCACGATTGTGATGTCGTAAATCGGTGAATTATGATGTCATCAGTGATGTCACTTGAGCAATTGTGATGTTATCAGTGATGTAATAAGGGGCTTTCGAGCCTTAATGATGAGGCTGAATGCAGTTGGGAAGAAGCTGTAACTGTTCTAAATCCAAAACAAAGGCAGAGTGAGACACTGCATTGCCTATTGTATGCATCAAATGTTTTCAGGAACACATTTCGCTGAGCCATTTTCGTAGAAAAGGAAAGTTTGAAACGAGACGCCATGTTTTCTTCCACGCTTGAGATGCTGGCTGGTCAGACGTTCGTCCAAGTTAGAAGTTAGATTAACATTTATGCCCTAGTGTGATGGCCCTCTGCTTTGCAGGGCCTGCTTTGTGTGTGTGTGTGTGTGTGTGTGTGTGTGTGTGTGTGTGTGTGTGTGTGTGTGTGTGTGTGTGTGTGTGTGCGTGTGTGTGCGTGTGCGTGCATATGCTGCTGCAGGGCTTGGTGTGCTTGTGTGTGTGGTTTCCCCTTCTCTAATTGCCTGCAGGTCCAGTATAGGTGGAGTTAATCAGGGCAACCTGGAGCACCTGATCAGTCTCCAGGAGGCTTTAAATCTGGCTGGCAGACCTCAGTCTGTCTCTCTCCCTCTCCATGCCAGCACCATGACTCTGTTTGTGAATTTAGTTTCTACACCTTAACTCTACCCACCATTCTGCACTCATCCAACAGCTGACGCACTGATTTCACTGACTTACACACCTCATAGTACATTTTTGTATCTTTGTTTACATTTGATTCATTAAAATTGTTATGATTTACCACTCTAAACAGTGTGTCTCCCATTTTTGTCATGGCTTCACGAGCCAGGTCATGACACTTGCATCCATGAAATGTCATGTAGCCATGTTGCAAGCATTCTTATTTGATAGGTGGATGTCAAGATAGGCTATTATCAGTTGAAAGTTTTTGGTGCCCTCAGGGCCGTAGCCAGGCGGGGTGGACAATTCCAAGGGCCCTTGACTGACAGCCCCCCCCTGTTTTTTTACAGTGCACCCGAACGCAACGTACAAGATACCGGCTGAATAAGTGTCCAAATGTTCATGTCATTCTGGCCAATATTCTACTTCTGTTAACATTTCAGTCTGGAATATGGAATATCTTTCAATAATCTTTATGACTAAAAGGCTAAAAGTAATCTCATGTGTAAGAAATGGGGGAAGGGGAAAATAAGTAGCTCGTGACTAGTTGTTTTTTGTAAGTAGCTCTCATCCTAAAAAGGTGTGGGCACCCTGGTCTAAAGAGACTATTTTAGAGTAAAATGAATCAAACTCAGGCAGAGCAGTGTCAGGGAGGAAGAGGAAAGGAACCTATACTGTACCAATGTTCTAATGCTACGTTCGTTTATGGTCGGAAGTGGGAAACATGTCAGAAAAAAATTAATGCTAATAGGATCAGCTATTGGACAGCTAACAGCTAAAAACATCATTGTTTAATAACATTAATTAAACTTTAATGTATGGGTTTAACCAATTACTCGACTGTATTGGTACGCTGATTGGTTTGAAAGCATGTAATAAAAAGAAAAGTAAAGTGTTTAAAATTCATACACTTATTTGTATCACTGTATACACGATGTGGCAATGATGTCAAATTACAAACTGGGAGCAACTGGGGTTTGAGAAATCATCCCCGAGTTTCCTACTCTAAGAACTCCGAGTTGAGTTCCGACCTCTGAGTTATAACAGGACGCAGCATTACGCTCTGCTTGGTGCCAAACTTTGGTGCAGTTCTATTGAAGCCTGCATGGAGAAGCACACTAAAACCCAACATATCTACATCCTATGACCTTTGATGAAGAAATGCCTCTACCAAATGAAATAACACACTTCTACTGACTGATTTCTCCTAATGTGCGCATTTGTTTATTTGCTGTTCACTCCAAATAGTATCCAAACATAATTATAGACATACTTTACAGGGTTCATGGCAAGTCAAATGAACTATTAGACCAACAGCAAATAAACGAAGGTGCACATTAGGGGGGAAAAACTGTCAGTAACCTAAACGAGCAAACTCACGGTTTCCTCAAGTGCTGCAAACGGCTTAAATGGTTTATTTTCCTCCCGTCTCTCTTGTAGGCTATGTAAAAATGCAAGAGTTGCATCAGCCTATATCGAGACATAGGCCTATAGCCTAACTTTTGTGGGGAGAAATAAATTGACAACTAGTCAGATATGACTTGAATGCCACTTGTAAAATCACCCACAGTGATTGACGACGGTGCGACCACTATTTTGACTGGGCGGCTTTTGGGCGATGTAACAAAGGCAAGCTTGGCACATTGGCACCCCTCGTTATTGCCTGAATGGTCGGAATGGATCCTCTGTTAAAACGGCATGTTTTTGAATGGAGTTTGGTTACAGATTCGCTAAAGCTGTTTCCATATCACATTTCTTTTTATCGATACACGCTACCGCACCCCCTCCCCCCGCCCACTCTACTCGCTATTGGCAGAGAGAATACAGACCATTTCCAGCTGTTTCTAAACACAGACTCCTCGTGTCTAGAAAGGTAAAACCGGAAAATATCCTGCTCTGGCTAGCCGGACATGATCCAGACTTCATGTTTAGAAGAGGCTCTACAGTATTATCTGAAGTGTGTTCTTGCATTTGGTAGAGTCTTCATCAAAGCTCATACAACGTAGATATGTTGGGATTTAGTGCATCTCCAATAGGCTTCAATAGAACTGGCACCAAAGTCTGTCCCCAAGCAGAGCAGTAGAATGTTGGGATGATGTAATGACTCTGCTTTCTTTTATAGGTTCCTTGGGGAGAGAAGGGGACATTAGCATCCTGTTAGCAACATTCTTTACAAGGGTTTATGGGAAATGTGGTCTTAATTTTAAGGAGCACTGCCATTTAAATGACTAGTGTGTGGCTACTAAACAAAACAAAAGACAGCTATTACAATTCATTTGATGATGATAATGATGATGATGATGATGATGATAATGATGATGACATATCAATCATTCAAAATGCTTAAGTAGCATCTTTAAAGGGTGGACTTACTTTTTCTGAAACCTGTTATCTTTGTTAAGTGGAGTGCAGTGCTTAACACTTTAAGGTTCTATTAATAAACGTTAATTGGAAGGTAGTAATGTTCTTATAAGTCATTATAAGGTGCTTAGTAACACTATTATATGAGTGTTAATAACAGCATCAAGTCATCTTGAACTGGTAACAGAACGACTACAGAACTACAGAAATTCTAATGTCAATAACTAGCCCACAAAGACAAGCAACATGCTGCTAAGTGATGCAACATTTGGAATAGTAGGCCAACAAATTTAAGTCAGGGGTGATTTAGATCAGTGATACTCAACTGGCGGCCCACGGGCCACATGCGGCCCGCGGGCGCCCCCTGTGTGGCCCGCGATGGAATTGCAACATTTTTTTTTTTTTACAGTGCACCTGAACGCAACATGCAAGATACCCGCTGAATAAGTGTCCAAATGTTCATGTAATTCTGGCCAATACTCACACTTCTGTTATAGCATTTCAGTCTGGAATATGGAATATCTTTCAATAATCTATGATTTAGCTGCTAAATTGTCAAATACTGCCGTCTGCTCGCTACCCAGGCACTTATGTATGTACTTAACCTAAGTAACTATCCAGTGTGCACAACATTGTCAGACTAAACTCCGTCTGACACCTACAATCCGCTACAGAAAAATGTATATTGATTGTTTATTAACTGGCCCCTGGCCTTCTATCATTTCACGAAAGTGGCCCCCGGGCAAAGCAAGTTGAGTATCCCTGATTTAGATGATGATTTATACTGGACTGCATTTCATGTGATTGATTCATTGTAAGAGCTTTTATTTCAAAGGCAAATTGTAAAACCGGAAGTTCAGTTTATGCAAGCAACTGATTGCAAGGGTGATGAGCGTCGTTCTGCGTCCAGCATGGAGGAGGCAGATGTCAGCAGCATCTGGACCTCCGAGTCAGGTTCAAACCTGAGCAGGGCTTGGGGGGAAACAGCTACGTTAGTGTAGGGTGTGCCTGGCCTGCAACTGCAACAGTCTGGCTGGATGCACATCCGTTAACGTCTACCGGTATGTGATATGCGTTGTGTTCTGTGGCTGTACCTGACAGTTCAGTTCAGTTATGTTTATAGCCCCTTATCACAAGCATGTCTCAGAGGGCTTATAGCATCATCACAGTCATATACTGTACTAGATCATATATCTACACACAACATAGGTTACATACATCATATACATAATACACATTTGACTACATAACAAAACTACACAAACACAGCATGTCTTTAGACTGTGGGAGGAAACCGGAGCACCCAGAGGAATCCCACACAAACACAGCGAGAACATGCAAACTCCACACAGAATAAGGACTGGGGTGGAGATTTGATCACATGACCTTCTTGCTGTGAGGCGACAGTGCTGCTAACCACTGAGCCACCGTGAGTCACCCAGACCGACAGTATTGATTGCAAAATCTGCACATCTTCTGTGGCTAATGTTCATTTCATTATGATCCTGACTCCAGTCCCTGAAGTCAAGCAGCAGAAGTTAACTGACAATGGGCACATACTACTGGACCATATTGTGAACTAAATAATGTAAAAGTAGTCGGTAATAGTTTAGAATACAGCCCGCAACTTACAAAGTAAGTACAGGGTAACAAAATCTAAATTTATGGAATAAGGGGGTAATAAAGCTAGACTTATAAAGTCTCCAGGCTAACTCTGTTGAACTGAAAACACTCCAAACCAACCTCAGTTTTTATGTTACAATTTCACTATTTGGAAAGAGAGAAAGAATTTGTTTTTAAAGAGCTACATACACTGAGCTACTGGTACATTAAATAAATTTACAAAAAGCAAACATTTTCCCTCTCCCCTTGAATAATTGTGAAGTGACCGACTCCGTATGCGCACTTCAAACTTATTGGGAGTTTAGATTTGTTTGACTCCAGTCCATCCCCCAACATGCAGTTCACTCCATGAGTCCACAGATGGCGCCCTCTGCCGCAGCGAGCAGCGACACACACCACTGCTCTGTGCTCACACCAGGACCCTCAAGTTTCTTTCCAAGACACAGACAGTTAGATACTTCATTCCCTCCCTCTGTGGTTCAGCGCCTCGGCCCCTCCACTCCGCTCTGCAAGGATGCACCACACCGCCTTCCAGAAATGCGCCGGCCACACAGTTGATCATTGACTATATTGGGAGCATTTAATGGCACAATCGTGATGGATTCTGTGAGCAGTTGATTTATTGATTACTGTCCTCGGCTGAGCTGTGAATACTCAAATAGTTAGCAATCACCCCCCGTATAGAAATCACTTTCCCGCATAGCCTGTCCTTTCAGAGGTTGTTAACGGTGAAATGGTGTTGCACTGCAAGGATGCTGAGGCAATAATGGCATGAATTTCTGAGGTTTCATAATATCAGCTCATCAACCTGTGAGATGTTTGTTGGGTCGAATGTAGCCGTTTGAGGCGCCGGTCATAGACGTGATCCATCCATCAGTGAGGAAGAGGAGGGTGAAGCAGAACAGCAGTGGAGGGGAGGAAGAGAGGGGAAGCAGAGGGCGGCTGACAGATGGGCTTAGTGAGTGAATCATTGACAGGGGCCTGCTAACGGATGCTGGCTCCATCAATAGCTCAAAGCCTGTGTGATGAATTACTGCAGACAAACAATGCTGAGTAAGCAAATGTCTTTTTAACAAAGCCGGGCAAAAAAAAATATATATATATATATATTACGGCTTCTTTTGCGAGCTTCAGACATCAAAATGTAACTTGCACTGCTATAGTCTTTGTTTGTTTTTGTTTATCTTGCCATCTGTAAGGCCAAGCTTGCAATATAGTTTTCTTGGGAGTGAGTGGTTCAGTATATCTATAGTAGTCTATATAAACTGGGATCTAGTGAAGCTAAATGCAGTTTGTCTTCCTTTTTACGTACTTTTTATTACACCTTAACCAAAGTTACATGGAGGTGGGGTCTTTTAAGGAAAGAATAATATTGATTTTTTTTTTTTACTATAATCATTTTTACTGTAGCACTACCTCACTGAGCATAAGAGAGCATGTGGCTGAAATGAACGGAAACTGAAAAACGAACATCAAAATTCACACCTCAAGTCTTCAAAGTGCTTCAGATGTGCTCCAGAAAAAAAAGTGAGTAGCCTAGAAAATGTGAACGCTCTCTCCAGAACCGATCCTCTCCTCATTGTGTCTCTCCTCCTCCCCATTACAGCAGACAGAACTCCACCAGGTGCTGCTGGAAACAATGGCTGGGCCATACAGGGATCAATGCCAGGCCACTGATGGGCTCTCATTCCTTCACCAGCAGACGTGATAAATGACATGGCCCATATGTTTCAGCAGCTTAGACTCCAGCCGCCAGCCCCCTTTGTCTCCACATCTAAAGGGAGTTACGCTTTGAAAGAGTAATGCACACACACACACACAAACAAAACGCGTACGTACGCGCACACACACACACACACACACACACACGCAAACACAGCTTTTTGTTGAAGGCCAGGAAACTGCAGAGAAGGGTTACGCTGTATTAATTGTATTTTAGACAAGAATTGATGACAGAAAGCTGCTACTTGGAAGCGGATCCCTATTGTTTATAATTACAGAATTTAGCAAGTATGTGATCCGTTTGGAAAATGTGTGCATGGCCTCTCTCTCTCTCTCATTCCCCTCTCCCTCTCTCTTTCTCTCTCTCCATCCCCTCTTCCTGCAGCCTTTCCCCTCCTCCTTGGCAGCAGTAAATCTTGATGTCTATACAGGTAGCAGTGCTCTGGCCCCTGCCTGCCGGTGTCCCCGGTGTCTTGTCAGCTGTCAGAGACGTCCGACAGCAGACAGGGATGGCACGACCAGCGGGGCCGGCCCGCGTTGGACCGGGTCAGGCCGTCGGCGTTGTGGACAGACAGGCATGTGGCAGTGATCTCCCTGTGACAGGCTGTCAGAGCCACCCGAGAGCCACCTACCAGCACGCACCACCCCCCTGTCATCCCACCTGACTACAGACGGAGGAGGGGGGGAGGCTCTGAATTCTCAACTTGGCACCCAGACTCCTCTGCTGGCTGCCGGCTGCTGTACAGTACATCCATTGTGACTTCTGACTTCAGCAAAAGCACTTCTTAGGATGCACGATGATATCGGCACATCATCGCATCCACTGATGAAGGCTTTAGAGTGAAATATCGGCCCGAAACGAACATTTCGGTCGATCGACAGGCCGATAAAATGACGCTTTGATGATGCTAACCTTAACCCAGGGAGAGCATCATCCAGGCCTGTTTACAGTAAGTGGGATGAATCTTAAAGTTTGTTTGAAAGATGTTACACGAATTTAAAAAAAATATGGCATGGTTTACATAACCTATATTAAAGTAGTTTTCTTATTTTGCCCAGTGAATGTGTACATTTGGAAAAGCATTGTATTTATGTCTGCATCTACCAGTGGGCCGTCACGATAAGAGGAGGCATAATAATGTGTTAATTCCACTACAGGAGACTTGATGTTCTCTGAAATTAGGTGGGAAAAAAGACCCTCATATATCACTATCGATCGACATCGGCTAAACGAGTTGGAAAATAGCTGCATTGTTAGGCGGGAGACTAGTGGATGGATCCATGTGCAGACACTTGACGGGCGCAATCTTAAACTTTGAAACTGAATTTATGATCAAAGAGCATGAAGCTGGCAGAGCTCTCTTATAGCCCCCGAACATGACAATATGATGCCATCATAAGTGAAATCACCAACCTTCAACAGTGACATCATATGTGAGGTGTAAATCATCAATGATGATGACATTATCCATTATGACATCATCACTGTGGCATCGTAACCTTCAAGTGACACATGTCAAGAGTGACATCATCACCCTCAATAGTGACATCTGAATCATCGATGACATCTATGACAAGAGTGACATCATCAGTGGAATCATCAATGATGACATTATCAATTATGACATCATCACTGTCGACTCCTCACTGTGGCATCATCGCTGACCTCAGTCACAGCACACGTTCTCCATCCATAACGTCCGTTGAATAGAGGGAGATGCAATGAGATGATCCACCGTCGCGATCAAAGTGCGCAACCTTTTCAGAGAAATGCCACCTGTCCTCTGGGGCGATGTGAACTCTGCCCAGCTGCACGGGCTCCAGAACACAAGCCTCGCCCCTTCGGACCTGCTAAGGGTGTTACGGGGTGGTGAGCCATGGACCGGAAGCAGGGGGCAGCTGGATCGTAATGGCCGGCCTGACCACAGTACAGACAGCTCCGGGTGTTTAAACGGCGCTGCTTCTCCTCTGGGGTGAGGTGAGCTCTGCCCAGCTGCATGGGCTCTGGATCTGGAAGCGACTGAGAGACAGAGGCAGTCGGGGGACAAGGAATGTGGGGCCCCCGATGAGGCCCTGGGCTGGAATGAGCCAGAGGAAGAGGAGGCTCGACAAGCAGCAAACAGTTCTGGTCTGAGGAGTGTCACACTTAGAGAGTTGTTCTGCAATGCTACTCAGGGGCTGTTCATGCCGGCTGGTAACGTCCAAAATTAGCTCTTCATGTCGGCCAATGATAACTCCCTGGTGAGACAGCACAGTGCAGAGGTGGTCTGGGTCTACTGGCTCCATGCTATGGTCAGATCGTACTGTTAGGCGGGAGACTAGTGGATCCACGCAGACAATTGACGGGTTCGAAACACTTGACACTTGGTAAGCTGAAACAGCAACAGAGATCCTTGCGGGCAAGAACAAAGACTGAAGGCTGTTGCAGAAGTAGATCTTAACAATCAGACAAGACTGAATCTGGCAGAGCGGACTCTTATAGCTCCTGAACATGACATCACATTACAGTATGACATCAGTGAATTCACCAACCTTCAACAGTGACATCATATGTGAGGTGTCATCAATGATGACATTATCATCCATTATGACATCACTGGCATCGTAACCTAACAGTGACATCATGACAAGAGTGACATCATCAGTGTCAATGATGACATTATCATCAATATGACATCATCAGTGTCAATGATGACATTATCATCAATATGACATCATCAGCAACTGTGGCATCATCATTGTTGGCATCCTTGGTGACCCATCATTCCTACTTCTTTGAAATGCATTGGTCTGGTGACTGACTCGGTAACAGTGTCACTCTGTTAGATATTCCAATTGTACGTTTTCTTTGTGAAAGGCTGATTTGTTTTCAAGTGGTTTTGCCTCCTTCACCTCCTGAAAATGCGTACCTGGAGGGCATGCTCAGTACAGTCTATCAGCAGCCAGTTAGCCCGCAAGAAGGCGAGACAAACAGGAAGAGTCGGCTAGGAATCCTGTCACATGGCATAATGGTCATTTTTATATAACAAGAAGCATTGCTGTAGCTTGTGATCCTGTACCTTTAAGCCTGTGCGCGTGTGTGTGTGTGTGTGTGTGTGTGTGTGTGTGTGTGTGTGTGTGTTTAGTCAACCCCAAACCACTCTCTGCCCCCATTCTCTGTGCTGCTGTCTGACAGGTGACATTTGGAGTGGTGCAGGAGATGTATGTGCCATTTGTATCCCTGGCAGGGTCAGAGCGTGTTACATGACCTGCAGGACAGGGAGCTCGAGAAAGATACTAATCTCACCCGGCCGGGGATCAATACTGCACAGAGAGACGCTGATAATTGACCGCTGTCAATCAATCAATGGTGTGTGTGTGTGTGTGTGTGTGTGTGTGTGTGTGTGTGTGTTACTTTCGGTCCATTGCCAATATCTCTTTGTTGGAGAACGAAGAGGGGGAGGAAATGAGCAGGCAGGAGGGTGAAGAGAACCTTTATATACTGGGCATCCGGGTAGTGCAGCGGTAGATTCCCTGCCTACCAACATGAGGGTCGCAGGTTTGAGCCCCTGTGTTTCCTCTTGCTTGGTTGGATGTCCATACAGGCACAATTGGCTGTGTCTTGCTGGTGGGAAGCCAGATTATGGCGATGTGTCCTGGTCAGCCTGTTTGGGGGGAGGGGAACTGGGGAGAGAGCGTGATCGTCCCACGCGCCACATCCTGCCGGTGAAACTCCTCTCTGTCAGGTGAAAAGAAGCGGCTGGCGACTGCAAATGTACAGCATATACATGGAAGCATATACATGGAAGCATATACATGGAAGCATATACATGGAAGCATATACATGGAAGCATATACATGGAAGCATATGTGCTAGTTTGCTACTCTCCCCAGATCGGCAGAGGAGGTGAAGCAACGGCCGGGTCAAATCTGTATTGCTGCGACCAACTGTGGTACTGTAGGTTTCCACTGTGATATATAGCCTACTAGGTTTCCATTGTGAGATATACTGTAGGTTTCCACTGTGATATATACTGTAGGTTTCCACTGTGATATATATGTTTCTATATACTGTAGGTTTCTACTGTGATATATACTGTAGGTTTCCACTGTGATATATACTGTAGGTTTCCACAGTGATATATACATATGTTTCTATATACTGTAGGTTTCCACTGTGATATATACTGTAGGTTTCTACTGTGATATATACATATGTTTCTATATACTGTAGGTTTCCACTGTGATATATACTGTACATATGTTTCCACTGTGATATATAGCCTACTAGGTTT
>NC_139636.1:21245543-21261794 GCF_964638095.1 Poromitra crassiceps
GTGTGTGCGTGCGCGAGTGTGTGTGGGCGGTGACTGATGATCGTGATTCAGAGAGCAGACCTACACACTGTCCAAAACAGAATCAAACTGCGACGTGCAGGTATACAATACGCCACCTGCACCAGAAGTCATTTAAATGTCCTCCCGGGCCATAGTAGCATCGCGAAAATTCAATCACCCTGTCTGCCGTCGGAGGGGGGGGACAACTTTCCCCGAGATTACTCGCAAAGAAACTTAATAGCTAAGAGCATTAAACGCTGGTTGTTGCTAGCACTGCTGCCAATAGTGAATAAATGATTTTGGCAGTGTATCCAGACAGGGAAATCAATACCAGAGGCTTTTCTGTGGCGTCGGGCTTCTGTATTCATGTAAACATGGGAAGTGGTTTTCCTCACACCTACGAGCCAGATTACCTCTCACCACTGGAGGCCCGGGCTGGAGTGGTGGAAGACGCGCTCAACATCACGCGGCTCTCGGCTCGAGTCCGGCGCTGGCGGGGCTTGATTGCACGACGTGCTACATCTCCATCTCAATCTAGGCGAAACATCTCCCGCTTTGATAAGCAGCAGGTATACTTGTGCAGAATAATCGTCGCATGTTTAAGCCGCAGTTGCCTAGATGGCTTGAAAATTGTGTGATCGGCGATAAGCCGAAGCTATATTTCATGGAGCGGTGTAACGGTAAGTCTCGCCCCCCCCGGGCGGCTCCTTTGCGGTCCCGTCCCCTCTCTCTCTCTCTCTCTCTCCCTATCTCCGTCCAGGTCTTTGCAGACGTCGGGGAGGAGGGGGGAGGGGGAATGGAGGGAAGAGCAGAGGAGGAGGCGGAGGCGGTGGGAGGGGGCGATACTGCTCAGCCATAGTGACCGGGTGAAAAGGCAGTGCAGATGTAATTTGTCCTCAATGGCTGTTTGGGAAGAGTAATTGTGGTGACATTGGCGGGTCGATAGTATGGATTTTTTGTTTGGAGTGCCCTGTGTGTGTGGTGCTAAGGGGAGGCCAGGAAATATAACACTGCTGCTCAAATACAATAAAAATGGATCGAGGGTGTGGTGGATGTTTGCAGAGCTGGTAGCCATCGTTTGGCTGTGGATGTCATACTGTAGGTGCTGTGGTTATCAAATACCCCCCCGTCGTTCTGCCCTATTAACACCAGATGCGTCAGAACAGTCCTGCGAACAGGTTTCAAACCGGTTGAAATGCCGTACCGAACCCTCGTATAAGACGTGTTTCACTGGAGCAAATAGGGTTCAAATACAGTGTACAAAAGATTGGCCGTATGCTGATTCAATTCCTAAACAAACATCTATTCGTTATATCATTTTTTCTTTGTTAATGCGCTTTACAGGAAGCCATGACACACTGGCGATGCTACACTCAAACCAGTTTGTCGCAGACATTAATGACTGTTGAACTTTAGAAGACTCAGTGGTTAGCACTGTTGCCTCACAGCAAGAAGGTCCCGGGTTTGAACCCCGGTCCATCCCAGGTCCTTTCTGTGTGGTGTTCGCATGTTCTCCCCGTGTTCATGTGGGTTTCCTCCGGGTGCTCCGGTTTCCTCCCACCACCAAAAGACATGTATGTTAGGGTTAATACTCCTGTCAGTGCACCAATGGCAAAAGAGCTGGAGTTGGTCCCCGGGCGCTGTACTGCGGCTGCCCACTGCTCCTAGTTCTAGGAAGGTTCCTAGTAGAGGATGGGTCAAATGCAGAGGATGAATTTCCCTATGGGGATAAATAAAGGACACCCTAACTTAACTTCCTCCTCAATTCAGTGTTCCGACTGCTACTGTGGACTGCTAATGTACAGGAAAGCCAGACACGCTGTGTTTCTACTGTAGGGATGGGAATCACCAGAGGCCCTACGATACGATATTATCATGATACTTAAGTCACAATACGATATTATTTTGATATTACGATATTGACATGCCAAATATCGCAATACTATGCTGTATCGATCTCCCACCCCCACCCCTAGTACAGTATGTGTCTGTTTGTCAGATTTAAAGGGTTGGGTGGTCTGACCCTTGCTCCAGTGCCTGTACTCTAACAGTTGGGGGTAAGAGGCCTCAGGGGAGGCCAGTGGACGCCGGCTAGGGCGTCCCAGTCAACTCTAACATGATCAGGCAATGGTGTGTGTACTGGACGTGCTTTGTCCAGCCTAACAAATGTAATGTTGAGGTAGAAGAAAAAGGGTTATGACACACTGCACGGACACACACTGTCTGTCTGACGTTAGATGCAGCCACTTGGGTGCAATCTAGACATACACACTCATGCTCATGCATCTAGACACATACACACACACACACACACACACACACACTGCACATGGACGCACAAACATATGCATAAACTTGAACATTTAAGCCCCTTTCAAACCCACTAACAGCATTAACTGAGACATGCGAGAGAGGGAGAGGTCATGGTAGGCATGTATAAGTATAGGGTGGAGCCAGAAGTTGAATGTTTGCTGGAGGCGTGGTCTTGTTCCTGAACCTCAGTTATAATAAATCACAACTACATTAACATCTGGCTTTTGTCTTCAGTCTAACTGGGCGTTCAAACCGCGGCGATTTTCACACATTTGCGTGACAAGATTACATACAAAGTCAATGCAAACGTGCGAGTAGATGTGATTTTGCTCCGGGTGGCGCGAATGAGGCGAGTGACCTGAATTTTCGCGCCGCAAATGACGCGATCAAGTTTATAGGTGTGACTTGCCTCCTAGGTCCTATGGTTATCAATACACACAGACACAACCAGCCTATGTACTGTAGCTGCAAATCTAGTCGTCACTCCACCACAGTATCGTATACACTACATTGGACTACAACGCGTAAGTTTGGAGAAATTGTGAAATTTTATATTTTTTAGAATGCGAGATGACTGTCAGGTTGAGTATCAAGCTATAGGATCACCGAATGACAGACATGACGAGATGTGCACATTAGACCCATTACAGAGCGATTTAGATGCATTTCTATACATTGATTAAGTGTTTAGGTTGTGCCGGCCGTGCTGAGATTTTGGCGCTGCCAGTATGTATTGAAACGATGGCACGACAATCTACTGGTGTATTTCAGAATAAGAGCATACTGTAACGTGGTCAGGGATGAGTCCAGTGCGCAGCCTGGTGACGATCAGGCCTAGTTTACACGACAACGCTCTCTGCATAAAACAGCAAACGTTTGGGCCTTCTGTTTAAATGACAACAGCATTATTGGGGCGTGAAAACGCAAAAAAGTGAAACCAGGTTCCAGAGTGGATTTCTTTGACAACGCTCCCCTTAGTGCCGCCGTGTAAAGTGGCAATAAGCAATTCTTGCGAAAACTGTGACGACACGGCACTTCTCGCATGGTAGACATTAAACTAGCATATCAATATTTCCTTAAGTGAATCACAATGGCATTCAACTAGTCTCGCTTGCCAGACTTCCCTCCAAGCCGGGAGAGAAGTCTGGCTGCACGGAAACAGGCTGCTGGTATAAGCTCTGCTCTGCCATTGGTGCCGTCCATTTCAGACGGCAGCATAAGAAAAATCCCTGCAAACTCTGCCATTGGCTCCGACCCGCTCTGACTGACCGGCTGCGACCATATATGGATTTCCTTTCCGCTCTCTCCGTGACGAATCTGTCTATCTATAATGCCTACGCCACTGTGAAACATCATCATCAACAATGCTAGCTGGTTGCTACACGCTGAAAACGATTGGATCTGGAATGTGCCTGCTTGGTACTTTCGGTGTTTGGTTGTAAAAGTAAACAGAGCATTTTCCCCGCGCTTTAACCAGAGTGCCAGTCAGTACAGCCAGACTCTCCCCCGTTGTAGGGAGAGAGTCTGGCGAGCGAGACTAGCATTCAACAAACTATCATGACATCAGAGTCTGATAACGAGTAGCTAAAAACACATAATGGGCAATAATGCACGCTCTTAATGTTCTTAAACTCACGGCCAGATACATTGATTTCCTCTGCCAAGTGCAAAGAAAACAGGTCTTTTTATACAGTAGGGCTTTACTGGGTTTTTATTCTTTAATGCAACCAATCTGCAGAAGTGTATCACCATTACTGACTTCATCACTCTATGATGTGGATAATTCATTAAAGTTTATTATGAGGCTGCATCAATCCCATTAGAAATAGAACACCGGAAGCGATGCGATTTTACCTTCAACATAAAAGCATTAATTTATTACTCGAAAACAACAACAACAGAACAGTCAACTTAAAATTTACTTTTAGAAGGCAGCAGATATTCCTCCTCTTTGTATGTGTTCTGTGTATTTCGGATCACACACACACAAAAACGCTGCAACATGCAACAATAAGGCTATACTTTATTTAACTGCCATTATTGTGAAGGTTCTAACCGGAAGTTTCCGTTTTATTCTGGCTGACTTGACGCTGCTCGGAGTTGGTGATGACATTTACGGCTCTGGTCTGCATGCAAATCATTATCACAAACGCAGCACCAAAGGCCCGAACGCAATGACCGTTTGCCGTTTTATACAGAGACCATTGTTGTCTAAACATGGCGATACACAGCTGTCCCGGGCCAGGACGCAACGTGAAAGAAGTTAATCACCTATTTTTAGCGGGTTTACCCGTGTTTGAAAAACCCATATGTACACACACTACACACACTAAAATATATATCTTTCTTTTGGGGGATTCTCTATCCTAGTCTGAGCAGATGCCCTCCTCTCTCACCACAAGAAGAGAGGCATCTTACCACGGAGTCATTACGCCAAATAATTAGTTGCCATGCTGCCTTGCCATAGAATTATACACAGTAACACTCACTGTGCACTCACTAATTAAAGGGTATTATAATGCTTACTCCCATACAGATGCACAATCCCTGCCATCTCTCCTCTGTTAATAAAGGTTCATCAGTGTGAATGTTTGCTGTCGCTATGTGTACTTCCTTCACACTGACTGTGCTAGAGACTATAGCTTTGTCTGATCTCCCTGACGTATCTAACTTGAGTTAGTCTCGCTGGCCAGCCTCCTCTCCCTTCCGTCCGAGGAGTCTGGCGCCGCAGGTCTCCATAGTGGGATTGAGATGGGCGGCGCTTAGTGGCAGTGCCCTTGGAAAATAGTTTCCAACAATCCAATTTGCCGTTTTCAGCGTGTAGCAACGAGTTAGCGTGTAGGTTTCTGCCGTTAGCTTGCTAGCTAGTTAGCGTTGTTGTTTTCACTGCGGCGGCAGGGCACTATTTACAGCGACACACAGGGAGGAGGGAGCGGAAACCGCTCTGATTGACATGGTCGGAGCCAATGACAGAGCTTGTAATAAGCCGGGAGCGGACATCCGGCTGCCACCGAAACAGTCGCTCCAATGGGAGAGCAGCTGTAGAGCAGGGGAGGGTTTATCCCTGTGGCCTGTTTCCGTGGCGCCAGACTCCTCGGACGGAAGGGAGAGGAGGCTGGCCAGCGAGACTAAACTTGAGTTGACTGGCTGTAACCCCTTTTTGCATCTTCAGTGTCTTCCCCCTAGTCTGGGAGTATCAGACACACATGGACACGCACACACGCGTGCGCACATGCATGCACGTATGTACACACACGCGCGCGCACACACACACACACAAACACACACACACACACCCACAGCATTTTTTTGGCATTAATCCTGGCATCTGTTCGCCACCACATTGATAATGAACAGTGTGCGGCGCGTCTCACAGCGCCGGGGCCACCTCGCCGACCTCAGCCAGGCCGGCCCTGTCTGTCATCTCACATCAGATCCTGTTTGACTCCAAAGCGCTGCTCTTTGGGTAAAAGCATTAACAGAGGCAGCAGACACAAACGAGACCAACGTTCTGACACTCGGCCGCCGCTCTGACGTAACCGAGCGCGACACCTGACGTGGGGAAAAGGTCACACGACTCATCGGGGAGACAGGGGTGCCTCAGACGGAGAATGCATGGACTCAAAATGGACGCCTCCCGACGGTGATGATGGACACATGGCTGGAGCATGGCCTTCTGGGAGCGGTGGCAGGGGTGGACGTCCTGCCGGGAACTGTCCTTTCCGGTTCCTTTGGCCCGCTGATGAGCGGTGTCCTCGCTGATCTCAGATGATGAGGTTCACACACTAAGTAGCAGGCAAATCAAATGAAGTTGAGTCTGGACCGTTTCACCGTCTAATCAGAACGATGCTGTCGCTGGTGCTTTCAAAGTTGCTAAAATGTTTGCAGATATTATTGTCACGGTCACATCACTCAAGGGATTGGTAATGCTGGCTGTCAATCAAAAGTGTCCGAAGCTTATGTTCATTGATGTGACACTGGAGCCCTTATAGAGGCTCCCGGGTCAGAGTTCACCCTTCCCCTCTGATGACAATCCACACTCAAGATGGCGACCGTGCATTGCGACGGTGGAAACGTTAGTGTGTTGTACTGTGTTTGTAGACATCTTTTGTTTTCCGCATCCTGTTAGCGTCCTATATGTCCAAAACTGAATGAGCGAGTGTTCCTGTTCTCATGAACCACAAGAGCAAGCTGGCCAGACAAGCAGCGGCATCGGCGGTGCTATCCATGAGAAGTAACCAGGTAATGCTTCACTTGTAATCATTGATAGTCTACATGTATTTTCACCGTATGTTCATGATGATGATGATGTTAATGATAAATATTGATGCCAAGGAGCATTGGTGCCGTGACATTATTCATGTGACATGAATATATGAGATATGGTCACCAAAGTGCAATAAAGCTACATTACGCCCAAACCAGCACAGACTCTTCACAGTCCCACTGCTCAGAAAGAACATATAGATTATTTTATTTAAACATGATCTCATTTAATCTGCTGCCTTCATCTCTTCTCATTACTGTTTTCAATCACCTGGCTTGATAGTTACATGTAAGCATCCACACTGTCAGCAAGCATACAGTAGCATACAAGCTAGACTCAGCCCTCAGTCTTAATCCGTTTCACTCCTGTAAGACTGAGAATATTACTATTTAAATCTTTGCATAACGTTAGGTGGCGCTGTTGGAAGCCTTGCATCGGAGAACCAATCATGAGTGTTGTGGGCGGGCCTGCCTTCTGGGGGCAGTGACGCTCATGCAGAACCGGTGTCTCGCAAAACATTGCCGCGTTTGCGGAGAAACATATTAATCACTTAGAAACAAACATAACCTGTTAATAGGACGTGTTTCATCCGGGCCCGGCGGCTAGAGGTCTTTCCCCCAGCGATAAACCAGACTCCCGAGGCTACGTTACAGAGCCTGCTGATGACTCACAGTAGCAAGCGGACCACTTCCGGGTAGGAAACATTATTGTAAAATAAACAACAGCTATAAATTTTGTTTGGAGCATATCAGCTTCATGCTCTGTGTTAGGACTATGATAAATGGCATTGCCGCTACCAAATAAAATTCTAATAATAAATGTAGGCGTGTCTGCTGCCGGCCGTTCTCGCCGGGCTCGGACAGACAGTTTCTGACAGTGAAATTCCCAGACGTTTGGTGGCGCAGCTCACCAAACGTCTGGGAGCCGAGACTACATACAAGCATACAAAGGAGCACAACAACGTGTTGTATTATTATAACATGCTGGAATTTATGTCGTCTTACAACCAGAACAAGACTAGGTAAAACCTAGTATATAGCTGGCCCGCAGTGTTGCCAACTCCAAGGAAAGTTTGGCTGTTCAGAAAGTCACTAGAAGTCGCCAGATGTCGTCACATGTACACATTTCAATATATAAGTGTACACCCACCTCGATATTAACTATAGTCGCCGCTATTTTACCTACTTCTAAAGGTGGGCTCCTGGGTTACCAACATGAATTGTCTCTCGACAGAATTTACAAATGTCTATTTTTATACCTGTATTTTAATATTTGACGTGCATCCACTTAGCCACTTTTAATGAGCTGAACTAAAAAATTAAAATATTTAAAAAATGTAATATATTAAATCTTTACCACTAATTTATGCTTCAACTTCTTTATGACCTTATCTAATAGTAAACACAATACTCAATTATCCAATCAATTACTTTAAATGCAAAAAATATATTTTTAGTTAGTAGGCACTAACTGCTGAAGCCGCTTACTTGGGCCAGATCGGGCCAGATACATCGATAATGAAACTATCCTACAGTCCCTGCTCTCAGTGGCGGGAAGAAGGCTGCACTAGGTTCGTGGGGGTGTGTAACTCTCGCTCTCTCTCTTGCTTCTCTATCCCTCTCTTCCTCACACACGTGTGTCTCATCTGTGGAGCACGCCATTTTTAGCACTGCCACTTCACAACAGCACTCATGCTCCCTGTCTCTCTCTGTCTCTCTCACGTGTTCCGCCTGACCACGTGTTCCGGCCAACCAATGGTGAAGCTTCATCAATCACTCACTCACTCACTAGCGGGCAAAGCTGGCCCCTCTAATTGCAGACCAGCTAAAAAGATGTAGCTACGGGGGCTAGCTCGTAGCTCCGTTTGTGAAGCAAATGCAGAAGTAATTTAAACCTGCATTATTTTGAATGGCCTGCAGGGGTGACTCCACTGGCTGCAAAAACAAGTCCGATTGCATGGAAGTGAATGGGTAAATGGCCGTACTTCTCACTTGATTTATTGCCGCAGTGAACACTTTCCTAATGAGAATATGGTCTCAATTGCCAGGTTCAAGTCTTCTTCAATATAGTGTGATCTTCATTTTGTATGGTCCCATTTAGTAAAATACATGATAAAAAAAGACTATGTTTTGGGGTGTGATTGACAGGTCCAGTGATCGGGCAGCTCGCCGATCACGGACCAATAGCAGGCCGCGCTGTGTCTCTTTTCTCGTCCAAATAACCAAGATGGTGACAGTGAAAATGCCAACCTCAAGGCTTCAAAACAGCAGTCCAAAAACCAATGGATGAAGTGATGGGAGCTAAGTCCATATTTATATGCTCTAAGATGGAGCTACATACAGTAGCATCGCTAGAGCGAAGATGATTATGGGAGATTGAAATGTTAGTTAAGGTGTGAAAATGTATAGTTACATTTGCACAAACAATAATGTAACTTTTGATTCGTTTTAATACTGCTTAGAGTTGATTTGGACAAAATGGCCATGATGAAGTTCCATCAGTTATAGAAGAGTGAAATGTTTCACTTCCAGTTAGTTACATTAGCCTGAGAGAGAGAATCCAATTATTCAAGTGTGTTGGTGGTAACTTCCATGGCTGCTTTTGCATAGAGACTAAAATCTGTGAACACAGATTCACACATGTAATGAGAGCAGAATGCCAGGGGGAAACAGACACTAGAGATAGACCAGCAAGTCTGTGAGTCAGGGAGAGAGAGAGAGACAGGGGGAGGGAAGGAGGGAGGGACAGACAGACAGACAGACAGACAGGGAGAGACACAGAGAGACTGAGAGAGACACAAAGAGAGAGACAGAGAGACAGAGAGACAGAGAGGGAGAGACAGAGGGAGACACAATGAGAGACAGAGAGACAGAGACACAAAGAGAAAGAGAGACAGACAGAGAGACACAAAGAGAAAGAGAGACAGACAGAGAGAGACAGACAGACAGAGAGGGAGAGAGAGACAGAGAGAGAGAGAGAGAGGAGATTCCCTGGGGCCCCATTAGAGGCAGTTCTGAGGGCCTGTGACATCTGACTGGATCAGTGTTCTTCAGTCAGAGGCTCTCCTCTTATCCACTCTCCTAGTGGAGTCAATAAACACATCACCTACGCACAAACACACAAACACACACACACACACACACACACACACACACACACACACACACACACACACACACACACACACACACACACACACACGGTAACTGGGCCTCTAGGGTACACGCCAGATTAGTTCATTTAGAAGGGGTCTGATTCTTTCTCCTTGAAGGCGCACAGCTTACTAAAGACTTAATGTCATGGAAATGTCAGTGCTACTCCGCATGTATGTGCTGCACCTGGAATTGGACATTTGAAAGACATAAGAATTTAGAAAAATGCATATAATTATTTTGCCTGTGAGTACGACTGTATTTGGGTGCCACATACCACGCACACATACTTAAGGGAACGTCATATTTCTGGTCTATGAAGTAAACTGCAGTTTCCAGAGACGCGGCGGGATTAACTCGACAGAAAGAAAAAAAACAAGCGACGAGCCGTAAACACCGCTCTCCCCGCCGCGTCGCGTCGACCGTGCGGCGGCGGCACCGAGCGGGGGCCAAACTTTGAAAGTCAAGCGGTCCTTTTATCCATCGGCGCGCTCTGACCTTTCTGCTAGGCTGCCCTGTGTTCACTGGCTGTCAGTGTGAGTTTGTCAGGAGCCATCCGTCTCTGTCCACCTCCACCCCCCTCCCCAAATCCCTGCCGACCCATTAGCCGATAGGATCCGGGGAGCGGCAGCGGCGTGGCCAGCCTATGGGGGCCCCTCTCCTCCCACTCCCCCCCCCACTCCGCCCTGGTATCCACGTAGCAGCACACGCCTCATCCAGGTACCCAGGAGAGAGCGCGCGAGAGAGCTGGCTGGCTATATATATACATACAGCATGTAGCAAAAGCATCAACACAGCAGTACTGTCTGACGTGCGGCCCAGGGGAGCTTGCAGGAGAGGCTGATAGCTGCTGGGACAGAGGGAGATGGGCTGGTGGCATCACTGTGCAGGGCTTAGCGCTGCTGCTGTTCCCCGGGCTGATCCTTCACCGCCGCAACACTCTACATGTTTATGGACCAGAGAATAGGCGTTCTGTTATTGATGCCTGTATAAGTCACATCTGAGCTTCATTTTTCTCATGCAATGCCAGGATTTGATGGAAAGGTCTGTGAGCCCGGCCACAGCTCTGCCAAGATTAGCGATGGAGTGTGGATAGCTGGAAACTGACAGGTTTAGCTAGGATAAGAGGAGAGGGGGGCGTGCGAGAGAGGTAGTAAGTGAGAGTTTGGGGAGGGGGAAAAGGGGATGCAATTGTGAAGGGTAGAGGGGCGGAGAGTCGGAGCGGAGGAGGAGGAGGAGAGCGGAGGAGGGAGGAGGAATAGACAGGAGAGAGAGTGGGAGGGAGAGGGAGAGAGGAAGGGAGGAGGCAGTAACATGTGATTAATGGACGTGTGGTAGTGGGGAGGTTGAGGCAGACTGGGAGAGAGCAGAGTGACAGTAATAAAGTGAACCTGCCTCCCATTCATCTCCCTCAGCCCATCTCCCGTCTGACTGGTAGGGCTTTACACCCTCTGACTAATGCCACGCTCCGCATGCGGGCACCGACAGGAGTGCCACACACTGCTTTTGTGCCGCCGCAACCAGCGCCACACAAAACGAGGCGAGGCACCTTCAGCACGGCCTGGCCCCTCCCCCTCCGCCGGCTCAATCACTCATCAGAGACGACGGCTGTCTGAAAGATCAACACTACCTCATCGCTTTTTATGGCTTCTAAATCACACTGTGTATCAGACTGGTCTGGCGTGAAACAATTGGCAGTGCGGCTCGCTTTAATAACAGGTCAACATGGCGGCCGTGGAACACGTGCACGCGACCTCGCCCGAATGGCATGTGAGTTGTGGTGTTTTTAGCACAATTTTTTTGTGTCCCAGTTCTGCCGTAACTGCCTGATGATGATTGGCTGGGGGTTTTGGTACATTTTGCCCTGTTTTTCAAGGATGAGTGTGGCTAAAGGTAAACAGTGGTGTTTAGTGACCTTCCCCCTGGCTGCGGTAATGAGAGGCACATCCCGGATGTGGCCTCATTAACCTGTCCTGAGCTGTTTCAGGTCATGAGTTTTACATTGATTCCACACTGGGGAAACCTAGCCTCATCCCCATAATAGGGTTATAGCCAGGGTTGTTACCTCTGCTCATAACACGCTACCTTCACTCACACCTCCTGTAATTACAGTCAATTAAACGTGCTTCACAGCGGAAAGACCAACCTAAATATTCATCGTTATGGGATTGCGCATTGCATTTAAAGTGAACCTTCTGTGACCTCGCTAGTGAGTCGAGACCCCCACTCACACCCCACATCACCCCCGCCACGCCCCCACCGAATGAATATATTAGTAGAGCCACTCCTGGTTATGTGCAGGTGAATGTAACGTTGAATTAACTTAATTTTTTTTGTAGATGAGCTATCGTTCATCTTTCAGTCAACTTCCACCACGCACCAGTAAATCACAGCGTTTGAAAACCCCGAAGCTAAAAATAAAATGTATGACCAAATTGGCTTAAATTACTTTGGCACCGACTTGATAAAAGACTCTCCGTGTTATTTCAATCATTAGCGGTTTTAATTGCTCCAAGCTATAATGAACACATTACTAATTGATAAGGAAACCAGTAACAGTAAAAAAAAAAAAAAAAAAAATCCCTCTCCAAAGAGCCCCACCTGCACGGGGTAAATCTGTCTTCATATCAGCCGCATGACTTTTGCCCGGGCAGACAATAGATTAAACAATGAATGAATGATTTATTAGCTGTCGTTGTCATGCTATTTAGATGGATGGGTGTACACGCGGCATGACCTCACTTCCTTGTTCTCTGCCTTGTATTCGCGGGGGTGAGGAGAGGAGGGGGGTGGACCGGGAGACGCTGGCAGGGCGGGGCGGGTCAGGAACACCACTGGCCACTGACAGGACCCAGCCACTTGATCAATGATCCCTGGATTGGATATTGTGCCGGGGTGTGAGGCAGCTGCATCTGAACTCCAAATAGGTACACAGGGACAAAAGTGTGTGTGTGTGTGCATGTGTGCATGTGTGCATGTGTGAGAGTGTGTGTGTGTGTGTGAGTGTGAGTGTGTGTGTGCGTGCATGCGCACGTGTGTGTGTGTGTGTGTGTGTGTGTGTGTGTGTGTGTGTGTGTGTGTGTGGCGCGCGCTGCGGCGCTGCGCGTGCGTGTGTGGGATAGAGTGTAAAACCAGAAAGTAACTACCTTTACTCCCTCCCAACCTTACCTCGCCTCTCTTCCTCTCTCTCCCTCTCTCTCTCAAATGGGTTATTCTGGCGATGGCCTGACAGCCCATGGTTTGGATTTTGATTTATGTTCCTGTGAAGCTCAAATCAAAGATTCCATCTACTGCTGCTTTATGGCAGCTGGGATGATGAATGGTGCAGTCTCTCGGTCAAACCAAGCGCTGTGTCTTTGCCCCACATTTTAATTGCTAAAGTAGCCAGTCATCGCTCAGCCCTCCTACCCTCTCTCCCTGCCTCCCAACCTCATCCTCTTCTCGCTTTTCACCCCATTGTCTCTCTCTCTCTCTCTCTCTCTCTCTCTCTCTCTCTCTCTCTCTCATTCATGCTCCATAATGAACCCTTATCTCTTTGCATGCACTTGCTCTCTCACTTTGAAATGTCTGGATGGTGTAACTTCCTTGATAAAACTTGAACTTGGCCCCTAAAGAGTTGCCATCTGAAAAAATAATCCACGACATAATTTCGCTCCGGACGTCTGGGTAGTGTGGAGGTAAAAGCACCCGCCTACCACCGCGGAGACCGGGTTCAATTCCCGGCAGCGGTACCTCCGGCTTTGTCAGACGTTCCTATACAGACGTAATAAGGGTATGTGGCCTGGTCGCTGCACTAGTGCCTCCTCGGGTCGTCGGGCGCCTGTTCGAGTGGGAGGGGAACTGGGGGGGGGGGGGGGGGGGATAGCGTGATCCTCCCATACACTACGTCCTGCCAGTGAAGCGGCTGGTGACTGCAGATGTATCGGAGGAAGCATGTGCTAGTCTACAACTCTCCCCAGATCAGCAGAGGGGGTGGAGCAACAACCGGGGAATTGGCCGAGTACAATCGGGGAGAAAACGAGGGGGGAGTCTGATAAAAACGTGATGATAATAATAATAATAATAATAATAATCATCATAATAATAATAATAGCACTCCCAGCTTGTAAACTATCCAGATATTTAGCAGGTGAAGTCTAACAGATAGAAACAGTCTCTGTCTTTCCCCCTTGCCTACATTATTTCACACCTCCAGCGTTAGCACATGATATACAGCAAACAAGTCTGATGAGGGGGAAAATCATTCCTGCATCAACATAAAAAGCCACTTTATTTGGAGGAAGAATGCGTAGATGTCAAGCTCTGATAGAGTTTATGTTTTCTCGCTATTTTTCAAAAGTAAACACATTCGGCGGTACATGACATTACTAAGTAGGTTAAGTATAGCCCCGGCCATCATCCATCAGTACAGAATGAAGCGAGCGAGCATATTCTGCTCGATGAGAGGTGAAAGTTTTCCACTGTGCCACCATGACATTTATTTTTCACATCTCCTGCGTGTTCCTGGGATGAATTTTGGCAGACCTGCTGCATTTAGCTGCTTGGCAGTTTGAAATTGGGCGATGAATCACAACGTGGATTCAATGGGAGTCAGTTGTATAATATTTTCTCTGTGTCAGATGGAAGAGAGAGAGAGATATTATAGAGAGGAGAGATACAGAGATAGAGAGATACAGAAGAGAGAGATACAGAGAATACATAGAAGAGAGAGAGAGGATACAGATGAGAGAGAGAGAGAGAGATGCAGAGGCTTTTTAGACTGTGTTCTCCAATCATCTTCACTCACATAGCCTATCAACCTTCCTCCCCTTCAGAAACAAGTGCCGGGGGCCGACCATTACGAGAGGAGCTGTGTGCGGCTGGATGTCTGGCAACCGCGGAGGTCTTTAAGGTCTGCAGTTGGATATTTTGACAAAGAGCGACTGAAGAAAGAAATCAATAAAGTCAGGACTTTGCCAGTCACTGAGCGATGCGGCAGAGAATGCAAAGCTCCCTCCAACCCCTAGACAAACTCAAATGAGCAACCAATAGCTGACACTGCCTCTGAACAAGCCATTTATTAGGCTGGCAGCAGAATATGGTGGATTGCACAGCTGATGGTCTGTATCTGGGAGGAGCACACTGAGGAGGATATATGTCAAGACTGCCTTCATAGTGGTGGAGGACAGCCTGTGTAGCAGCACTGCACTGTATCGACTAGAAGTGTATGCCTCAGTAGCAGCATGGGAGACACACAGTATATGACATTTAGTTAGGAAATATGATACGATTCTAGATCATAATCCATATTACCATGCATTCCAAAATAATAGTGTCTGAATCAGTTAGGTCAATATGCTGACTCGGCTCTGCTGAAGCACCCACGAGCACAGAAACCATCTGACCCTGTACTTTGACCTCCAGTGGAAGGGCAGGCAACAAAGGGAGAGAATAAATAAATAATAAGAACAAAGCCAATAAGATAAACAATGAAAATGCTTAACACAAATTTAAAGTTTACATCTGAATAAAACAGGCACATTTAGCCTACAATAAGAAGCAACCAGCTACAAATTTAAGAATGCCTATGTGTAAATGCTTGTTTTAATAAGTAATTTATAAAATGACACTGATTGTTCCAGGCATCCCAAGCTGGAAAAAAGAAAAGAAAATATTACCAAAATAGTTAAAGCCCCTACATGTAGAATGTTTACCTCACTAGGCTATATAATAAAAAAAAAAATGATGGCTTAGTAGAAACATTTAATAATCATAAGCTGTGATTTTATAAAAATTCTGCGTTGCTTTTGTTCCAAATGTGCCAGACCCAATTGACCCATTTCACAGCAACCGTTATGAGGTGGTAAGCAGGAAGTAAAGCAGTTGTAATCAATACCATTAATGATGGTTCCATTCCATTTTAGGTGTTCCACTGCCAGGGCCTTCGTTAATGTCTGCTTACTTCTGCTTTATAAGTGGTTCTCAACGTTGGGTCAGGCGAGGGACTGCAGGGGTCCTGACCGCTCGAGGTGGATCCATGGGATTCCAAGCAATTGATGAAATGTTGGTCTTCTTCTTATTTAATTTACAGAAGTTAACACAGTTAGAGCGTAGAAGTATTATGGTGTTGAGACACAAAGTGTAAGGCAGCTGGCTGGGACCCCACTGTTGGAGCATGTTGGCCTGTCTGTCTGATCCCCCCCATACCACGGTGTTGAGAGGCCGCGCCCCACTTCCGCTGTGTACAATCGCATTTACAGTACGCTTGACGAGAAAGAAAGGGAAGACTGCGCCAATACCGAGGGAGAGGTCAGAGTCTCTCAACAAAGCCGTGCCTTTCTGTTACAGATGTGGTCATCTTCCTCACGAATGATCAATTGCCACCTAAATCAAGTGTGCGCTAAACTCTCTCTCATCCACTCTCGCAGTCCTATTGCTCTGCACTTAACATCAGAGGAGAGCGGTTCACCGCCGACCATTTGGAATCCACACTGGCTGAATGAGAGAGAGTGCTTTTATATTGAATGACAAACGGGGCAT
>NC_139636.1:21261994-21314494 GCF_964638095.1 Poromitra crassiceps
CTGTGTAGCAGCACTGCACTGTAACGACTAGAAGTGTATGCCTCAGTAGCAGCATGGGAGACACACAGTATATATGACATTTAGTTAGGGAAATATGATACGATTCTAGATCATAATCCATATTACCATGCCATTCCAAAATAATAGTGTCTGAATCAGTTAGGTCAATATGCTGACTCGGCTCTGCTGACGCACCCACGAGCACAGAAACCATCTGACCCTGTACTTTGACCTCCCTGTGGAAGGGGCAGGCAAAAAAGGGAGAGAATAAATAAATAATAAGAACAAAGCCAATAAGATAAACAATGAAAATGCTTAACACAAATTTAAAGGTTTACATCTGAATAAAACAGGCACATATAGCCTACAATAAGAACGAACCAGCTACAAATTTAAGAAATGCCTATGTGTAAATGCTTGTTTTAATAAGTAATTTATAAAATGACCACTGATTGTTCCAGGCATCCCAAAGCTGGAAAAAAGAAAAGAAAATATTAACCAAAATAGTTAAAGCCCCTACATGTAGAATGTTTTACCTCACTAGGCTATATAATAAAAAAAAAAATGATGGCTTAGTAGAAACATTTAATAATCATAAGCTGTGATTTTTATAAAAATGTCTGCGTTGCTTTTTGTTCCAAATGTGCCAGACCCAATTGACCCATTTCACAGCAACCGTTATGAGGTGGTAAGCAGGAAGTAAAGCAGGTGTAATCAATACCATTAATGATGGTTCCATTCCATTTTAGGTGTTCCACTGCCAGGGCCTTCGTTAATGTTCTGCTTTACTTCCTGCTTTATAAGTGGTTCTCAACGTTGGGTCAGGGCAGGGACTGCAGGGGTCCTGACCGCTCGAGGTGGGATCCATGGGATTCCAAGCAATTGATGAAATGTTGGTCTTCTTCTTATTTAATTTACAAGAAGTTAACACAGTTAGAGGACGTAGAAGTATTTGGGTTTGAGACACAAAGTGTAAGGCAGCTGGCTGGGACCCCACTGTTGGAGCATGTTGGCCTGTCTGTCTGATCCCCCCCAACCACGGTGTTTGAGAGGCGCGCCCCCACTTCCCGCTGTGTACAATCGCATTTACAGTACGCTTGACGAGAAAGAAAGGGAAGACTGCGCAATACCGAGGGAGGAGGTCAGAGTTCTCTCAACAAAGCCGTGCCTTTCTGTTACAGATGTGGTCATCTTTCTCACACGAATGATCAATTGCCACCTAAATCAAGTGTGCGCTAAACTCTCTCTCCTTCCACTCTCGCAGTCCTATTGCTCTGCACTTAACATCAGAGGAGAGCGGTTCACCGCCGACCATTTGGAATCCACCACTGGCTGAATTGAGAGAGAGTGCTTTTATATTGATTGACAAACGGGGCATATCCCTTCCTCATACACACACACGCACACTTTATATGACACAGGGCTGGACAATGTGAAGTGAATGTCTTCGTGCGTGCCTCTGTGTGTGTGTGTGTGAGTGAGTGTGTGTGTGTGTGTGTGTGTGTGTTTATATGCGTTTGCATGCGTCCGTGTCTGGGTGTGTGTGAGCATGATTCAAAGTGCCACTCCGTTGTGTGAGGACAGCCTTCACAAGCACACTCGTCATGCAGGGGTGTTGTCATCCTGCGCCTCATTGTTTGTGTAAGTGATGTCTCCCAATCACCATCAAACACGTGGAGGTTTTCTCCCTCCCTCCCTCTGTCACGCTCCCTTCTCTGCCTTCTCCTCCCATTGCTCAAATTTGTCCGTCTTCCTTCCAGTTCCGCAGTCTCTCCCGTCGCTCTCCCCCGCTCAACCCACAGATGCGACGAGATAGACAGAAGCAGGGGTGTAGGTATAGGAGATTCAGTTTCCGCCCAAGTGTTGGACTTGAGGTCTGTGTCAGTAGTCTCCACATTTTAATGACCAAGAGACATCTCTGGGCATCTGGTCTTCGGACGCCTCAGGAAAGTGTGAAAAGTGCGAGCTGAACGGAGACGTTATTGGAGTTCAGCTCGGTGTGAGACGCCACTGTGGCCATTTTAGCCGAGTCAACATCCTAATGAGCCGCTAGTTCTTCAACAGGAAGTGCGTGTCGTCATGTAAACAACCAAAAGATGAGCTGATATTTGCTGAGAGAGAACGCAATCATGGACCCAGAGGTTTGCAGACGCACACTGAGACCCCTCAATTGGCATCATGCAAACGCATCTATGGGAAGAAGAAGAGAAAAAAAGAGAAAACTTTCCAGGAGTGTGTGTTGTGTTTCGCCATCAGTTATTCTGTATCTCTGTATAGGTACTCCATTAATGCTGTCTCCAGCCGTTATAATGGAGGCCAGTGAAGACTTGTGGCAGGCCCATTACAGCGCCAACACCCCCCCCCCACACACACACACACACACACAACACCCCCCCCCCCCCCCCACACACACACACACACACACACAACACCCCCCCTCCCCAAATATCTCTTCTCATTACCTGATCGACCCGTTAGCGTTAGCGGGGGCACTCCGTTACCAAAAGCTGGAACCGGCTCCCCGCAGGACTACTTCACATAGATTTTCCCATTTCAGATCACAGCAAAGTGGAGTCAGCTTCGATTGGAGCCGACATCGGAGGAGTTCTTCAGGGCAAACCAGCTGTGACTGGGCTGATGTGTAGCTGTCACCGCGCCGTGACATGATATAATATGAAATGATATTGAACAACGCTGGTTTGGCACTAAATTGTTAGCAGGGCTTCAGGTCTGACAGCAGCCAGTTTATGGCTTTAATCCCAAGGTCCTTTAAACCTTGCTTGACATAAATTGAGTTTGGCTTCTTGAGGGGGGGGGGGGGGAAAGAGCAATGACAGAGAAAACGTCTTTCCCTTCTTGTTTGGGTCAGACTGGAAAGTTCTTCTGTCAGGGGAAGTTTCATTTTCTCCTGGGCTGTCGTCGTCGTGTGAGATTGAGACGTTAATGTCAAAAGTGGCGTAGCCGGGGTGGATTTAGGTGTGTCGTCGTGACTATTTGAAGGAACCGTGACGTGGGATTCTACGTGTGTTCCATGCTCTTTCACACCATCTGGGATACATTCAATATACCCAATAGCACAGATCGCTTGCCTATATCCATACGCACTCTATCAGCCCAGACCTTAAATTACAACAGTGAGGGGAAACAGCCTCAGAGGGTCATCTCATCTCATTGTTGGGACGTCGACATCAGCTGGTGATCGATGATAGATCTGCTATGTAAAGCTCAATGGAAGCCCTGAACACGGGTCTGAGGGACCCGTTACGGTGACGAATGTCCCCGACTGACAGCGAAAGATAAGACTCATCCTTCACCTCCGCCGAGCCCATTTCTCAGCAATAATGTTCATAATGGAGTGCTCCGAGGTCGTTATTGTGTGAATAATTTAAATGGTGATTTAGGTTATTGGGCGATGAGGTCACAGCCACAACACCTTAGCCAGATGATCCCCGAGGAGATAGTTTCATTTCGAGAGGCATCTGACCGGGCCTTGTTTTTTTTGTGTGTGTGTTTTTTTGTTGTTGTCGTTGGGTTTTTTTTGGACCGTTTTGTTGTGCGGAGACAAAATGGCCGGGAGATGACCGAGAGGCGACGATTTGGTGTGTCGCTTAATTAGATGTTCCGGAGACATCTGTTTTTAAGGGGAAACTGCAACTCTGGCACATTAATTCACTTTGTAATGAATGACTGAATGTCAACGCGGGGCCGTGAAATCACCGAGAGGAAAGTGTGTGTGTGTGTGTGCAACACAGTGATGCTTTTCCATCTGTTTGGCAAAACATTCCCCCCCTCCAACACTGGCACCATCACTGTGCAGTGGCCAGAACGAGGAGGGATTCAAGATGGCCCTAATGCTGATTGGAATGCCTTTTGAATGGGAAAAATGAAACAGAGATGGAGTGGACATTACGCCGCTGAATCTTAGTTAAGGACGCTTCAGAAGTGTGTGACAGTGTCATTAATCTCATGATATCACAGACAGAGAAACCAATACAACAGAACCACAGGCCGCTAACAGAGAATGGGAGACCCACTGTAACACCCACTGTGTGGACATATCCTGTGTAAACGCACATGTAGGTTACAGACCACTGTCACATACATCATGTAGGTTACAGACCACTGTCACAGACATCATGTAGGTTACAGACCACTGTCACCTACATCAGCGCTCCTCAACCCTTTATCATGTAGGTTACAGACCACTGTCACAGACATCATGTAGGTTACAGACCACTGTCACAGACATCATGTAGGTTACAGACCACTGTCACATACATCATGTAGGTTACAGACCACTGTCACAGACATCATGTAGGTTACAGACCACTGTCACATACATCATGTAGGTTACAGACCACTGTCACAGACATCATGTAGGTTACAGACCACTGTCACAGACATCATGTAGGTTACAGACCACTGTCACATACATCATGTAGGTTACAGACCACTGTCACAGACATCATGTAGGTTACAGACCACTGTCACATACATCATGTAGGTTACAGACCACTGTCACATACATCAGTGCTTCTCAACCCTTTATCAAGGACCGCTCATTTAGTCCACATTAGGGCCACGGACCCCCCCCCCCCCCCACCCATTTAATGAGATTGTGTCTCTCCGACCCAAATCTGAGAATATTTTTTTAATTATCAGACATGATTTTGTTCAGAACTCCATGACTGCATGTATTGTAGGTAGAGAGATAACAGCGAAGCTATCATCAAAACAGTCATTATTCTACCTTCTCTAATGGTGTTAACTTCTTGTAAATGAGATAACGGATCAAGTTGAACAATTCATCAATTTGCTGGGGACCCCCTTGGAACCCCCTCAAGGACCCCCTGGTGGTCACCAGGAGGACCACCATGTTATGTTGAGAACCACCTGACATACATCACCTGAATAGAGACATCAAATAAACCCTGTAATTTGCACCTAGTCCTGCTCCAGCACAAACATTGTCTTTGTGCTAGAGTGAATGTAAGAGCGAGCTGAATATCCTCCTCCTCTGCGATCCAGATGGAAGCCAGTCCGTGTTGCGCTCGCCAGCAGCCGGAGAAAATGGGATGCTGCTTTCATCTCCCTGTGTGAGTGACTGACTGCAGTCCAAGGAGACCGCTTGGCACCTGGAGTGACAGGCTGCCATCAGCGTGTAAAGTCGCTCACTCATAGAGGCAGGGGAATTACCGCCCATCAAGCCTGCGTCGACTGATCCTCCACACATGGCAAAGTCAAGGGGCACGCGGTAAAGCCCAGGCAGATGGAGTTGGCACGACAGTCAAAGGCAGCTTCTGCTTGACACCTCCCTTCTAAGTGATGGCGCTACACGATGTGCTCTGTAATGTAATAAATTGGGAGCTCTGCCCTCAAGATTCAGACTGATGAGATATTTCGATGACAAATCCATCGCTTAAACTATCTTCGTCCTTCAGTCTTCACGCCTGCCTGAGCCCAGGAGGATCAGAGGCTAATTACCAAGCAGGGTAAGAGATAGGGGAGCAGAAAGACAGAACATTCACATTTCTAGAGGGTGTGAATTTATGCAGATTATTTCTAAGACAGGGATGTCTTTCAGCCATTACTCAAGAGGTGGTAGAGATTGCTCCCAAAGTGCATCCATGGATACGAGCTGGGAAAACTTCAACAGCAGCCGGTCTGCTATGTCTTTTACCTTTGGTTCATGAAGAAAATCATGGAAATCTGAATCCAACGAGTATCATACTATGTAGCATGAGAATCCTCTTCCTGATCACCACCTCACCTGTTAATGATACAATATTCTTAAAAGTCATATATACTGTATTTTGTTATTCCATAGCGCTGTGCTATTGCTGTACACAAATGGTTACAGGTAGTGCCAACACGAGGGTCGCAGGTTCGAGCCCCCATGTTACCTCCGGCTTGGTCGGGCGGCACAATTGGGCGTGGTCTGCGGGTGGAAAAGCCGAATTATGGGTATGTGTCCTGGTCGTTACACTAGTGCCTCCTCTGGTCGGTCGGGGGGGATGTTCGGCAGGGAGGGGAACTGGGGGCGTGATCCTCCCATGCGCTACGTCCTGCTGGTGAGACCCCTCGCTATCGCCAAAAGAAGTGGCTGGTGACTTCACATGTAATAGAGGAAGCATGTGCTAGGCTACAACTGTCCCCGGATCGGCAGAGGGGGTGGATCAACGACCCAGACAGCTTGGCAAGGGGAATTGGCAAAGTACAATTGGGGAGAAGACGGGGGTGGGTGGGTGGGGGAATATATAATTTACATGTAATTGCATATTGATAATTGCAATTAAACAATGCTTGTACAAGTCTAAATATATTATTCTGATATTTGGATGGCAAATAAAAAAGGGCAACTTGACACAGAAATGGGGCCAAGATGTGGGGTATAATGTCCAGTCTCCTCCGCTGTCCCTTCACTCCTCTCCTCCCCTGTGGATGCCTGCTTCGCTGGGGAGGAGTGATGATCCTGTCTCGTCTGCTCAGGCTCCCTCTGCCTGACATGTCGACACGAGCAGAAGGATGTTCCTGTCTGTCTCGTCACATCACAGCCGTCCCGACTCAGATCCCTCCCATCCAACACTCTGTGATGCTTCTCTTTAAAAAGCTGCCCGTCCATCATAAACATCCTCTCTTTTATGTTCCCCCGCCCGAGGAGGAAGGGGAAAGAGAGAAATCAGCCCTCTCCCAAACACAAGCTGACAGCACTAAGCAGACTGACGTGACATCAGAGCAGCCGTGTGCCAGACGTATAGCTCACGATTTCCATAACAAGGTAACACTGCAATTACTCAGTCACTCAATGAACACGCACGTCTTACAACTTATTATAATTTCTCAGAGTTTTTTTTCGGTTTTTCTCCCCAATTGCACTTGGCCAATTCCCCCTGCCACCCCCTCTGCCCATCTGGGGAGAGCCGTAGACTAGTACATGCTTCGCCGTAGACTAGTACATGCTTCCTCTGATACATGTGCAGTTGCCAGCGCGGGGAGGATCACGCTATTGCTCCCAGACCCCCCCCCCCCCTTTCCGAACAGGAAACCCCAACCGACCAGAAGAGGCGCTAGTGCCGCAACCAGGAAGGAATCATACCCCACCCGGAGATACGGCCAATTGTGTCTGTAAGAATGTCTGACCAAGCCAGGAGCACCGCTGTTGGGAAATGAACCCGGGTCTTGGTGGCAGTGGTAGGCGAGTGCTTTTTACCTCCACACCACCCAGACGCCCAAATATCTCCGAATTTGTATCACCAATGCGGCCACAAACCCGCAAAGTTACAACTGATACAGTACTGCATTGAACTTTTTCTGAAAAGTGTTAGTGGTATGAATCATATTCCTAAATCAGTCTTTTTCTAAATATTCTGAGCAGTTCTGCAAGAGTCTTAAATTAAATCCCTCACCTTGACTTATAAATGTAATTCTGTCAATAAAAGAGATATAAATAGATAAGGTTGTAACCATTCATAATCTACCTTAATATTTAAAAAGGTTCTCTTGGGCAATGAGGCAGAGAGAGAGAGAGAGACAGCGAGAGAGAGCGAGAGAGATAGACTTGATCAATCGTCTGAGTTCTGCCTCTACAATCAGAAGTGTGCTAATTGAAGCGGTGTGGAGTAATCTAGTACTCTAAAGGATGAACCTTGTCAGATTATTATGGTTTTTCAGAATAATTTACATCAGGAATCTAAAATCTCCTCACATAGCATCTTCTCTCTCTGTCTGGACAATGATTGAGACAGAGTTGGTTGCTGGCTGTCTGGGGAGAACTGCCGAGAAATGTTAAGGAGACCTTTTCAATCTTCGGCCCATTCAGTCTGTGAATGTTAATGTTTTTAATGAAGACTTGAAGTGAAAACTCTGCACGATTACAGCTTGATAACAACAAGGGGAAAAAGGCTTCGGAAAACCCAAGAAGCAAAATGTCAAAATCAGAGGCGAAAAGTAATTTGTTACTGTGACTGTTTCTTTCTTCAGGCCACACACGGCCAAAAAGTGAAATATGTAGGGTGTCAAAAGCATAGAAAAAGAGATTGTGAATGTTTAAGGTGGATTGCTGGACATATTTTAAGAGTGCTTACTCTGAACTCTCATCACATGTCCACCTTTCCCAGAGCTTTTCTATTTTCAGTGTGAAGCTAATGAATGAGGATGTGAGAAAGGTTTCTTCTCTGCAGGCGTTACAGTGAGAAATGAGAAGAGATTATTTTAGAATGAAGATCAATGACAAAGTCCAAACGCTATGAGGAGGAGGAGGAGGAGGAGGAGGAGGAGGAGCATGTGCCCTAATGTAAGAATGTAAGACGAAGAAGAAGAGTGTAATACAATCCAAGGCCAAAGGCAAGAGCTTCACTTCACCAATTCTCTTTACAGAATGGAAATTACTCTGTGCCATACATAGCTGATTTATACAAATTAATGAGCAGGGTTATTAATAGGCAGAGATGCATATATTAAACACTATGAGTAAAGGTAGCTTTAATTATGCATCCATTATCAAACCGCTTTGACTTCCCAGCATGTAGGTGCATTTACAACATTAATCAGAGATCATTGAAAAACGAGGGCGAATAAAGAAACAGGGTTTCATCCCACCTTCCCATTTGATTTACACCTATTAATTCAACTGTATGCAAACATCAAAGGTAACGCTTTATATTAACATACTCACCATTAACTAGTTGCTTATTAGCATGCATATTAGTAGCACATTAGCTGCTTATTAGTCCTTATAAAGCACCTATTAATGTCTTATTCTGCATGGCAAATATCCTACAACATCTAGGCCATTAACTGAGTTTTCCCTCAATAACCTCCTAAGTACTGCTTATTGATAGTAAGTAAGGAAAAGGAAGTTATGCACATTATGGTCTTAATATGCTTTGCTCAGTATGGGCCTTATAAGGTGGTAGTACCACTAAAGCATATTAAGTTCGTAATTCATGTACAACAACTTCCTTACAGTACTTATCAATAAGCATTTAGGCGGTTATTGAGGGAAAACTCTTCATCAGTAGTTGTAGAATATTATCATGCAGAATAAGGCATTAATAATTGCTTTATAATGACTAATAGCCAATATGCTACTAGTACGCATGCTAATAAGCAACTAGTTCATGGCGAATATTATGAAGTGTTACCACATCAAAAATGCATTAAGAAATAATGCATATCAAATAGACAAGAGAAGAAGAGCCATGCAATTATTTATAGTTATGGCTCGACTTTGGCCCATTGTCAGGGATGGTATTAGCGTTCTCTGATTATTTATAGCACAGATCTTCTTGGCACTTTAAAGTGGATCCTGTAATATTTTCACACAAAACGCAGTTCACACATTTCACGGGACACTTTGGGGCCACACTATATGAGGGAGAGTTCCTGCCCTGCCCCTTCTGTTGTCCGAGGGGACCGCTGCATTGACAATGGTGTCACCTCTCCCTTGGGGGGACACCTCAGAGTGATTTGTGGCCGGGGAAGACTGATGAACTGCTATTGCCACCCTGTTTCTTTGCTAGATCAATTCTACATGTAGGAGTGCGCTTTATGAATGATGGAGACCTCCTCAAGCCATCCATACAGCTGCCCAAAGACATGGCCCTGGCCCCCATGGCACCTAGCAGGCAGGAATAAAGCAATCACTCTTCTCAACAGGCCCATGCATTACGCACCCACACCCACACATGACCGCACTCACATGAATACACAGATCAGCGTACGAGGCACACACACACACGGACACAGGCGTTACAGCTATTTGCGGAATATAAATGGAAATCTTACTCAATGTCAACTGCGTTGCCTTTTTGTGAAAACTGGCAAAACTTTAGCACACAATTTGACGATTGCTTTTCGTTTTGGTGGAGAGAGATCGCTGCTAAACGGGGCCGTCTCGCCCGCTCCTTATGAGAGCAGAGTCTTGACACTGCACTGTATTTCTAGCCTGGCTCCAGACCTTCGAAGCCACGCCCACTCCACAGTTGTGAATTTGGCTCGTCGGTCTGGAATCGCCATGTGCAAACGCCTTTTCTCCCGGTTGAAAATCCAATGACGGACGCTGATTGGCTAACGCTGTTGTCAGGCATGCACAACAGAAACAGCTGTGGCCAAAGCTAACGTCTCCTATGATGTGGATTCTAGTCATAGGTTGATGTTGCCGCACGGACCGGTTTATGTGACGGACATGTAACTTCCTGGTCAGACGTAAAGTAAAGAGTAAAGCACGTTACTGATATTCTGCTCTCCGTCATTATGTGATCTTAGAGGCATAAAGATTACACAACATACGTAGCTAGCTAATGCTAGCCAGCTTCTCCACGTTAAGCAACCAACTTTTGCCGACTTTGTACTTATTAGTTCGTTCGTTCGTTAGTTATTAGTTCTTATTAGTTACTGCAGTGTACGATAAGACTTACGTTAAAACGTCGGAGAAGCTGCCTAGCATTAGCTAGCTATGTTAGCTTGTGCTTGTGACTAGCAAGACTGGTGCGGCTGCCCTGCCGATTGGTTAGGGAAGACGGAAGCCATGCCCCCTCATAGAAATGCTCTGAAGTGAGCGCAATCCCAGACGAAGAGGCAACGAGTTTCTGAATTGACGATGCAGTTTGAATATCAGGCTAGTGTATTTTAGGACAGGGTCACAACTGGGTGCATGCCAATATAAGAAAGATGTGCTGGTATTGAGGGATCACTTGCAGCACACGTCTGAAGGCTGAATAGCATGGTGAATAGGAGCAGAGCACATCGATGTCAAGAGTTCTGACTCCCGCAGAGAGGTTTGAAAGAGAAAAGTAGAGCGCAATGAATACTTGAGTGTTCTGGAGGCGATGAAATTGAAAGGCCTCTCCCTTTTTTTTTGCCAAAGATTTCAATAGACGAGACGAAGCAGCTCGTGCTTTTTAATCACAACTCTTTTAGATTGATTGGGCCGGACGGACTTGTGTGCAAATCAATGCGAGCTCGACAGACGTCCTCTTTTATGATGATCACGGTGTCAAGAACAAGGAGGAGAGAAGAACGCAGCGAGGCTACCTGACAGACAGAGAGAACATCACATACAGACTCCTCTGGAGAAAAAAAGAAATCAGAATCAATTGGGAAAAAGTCACTCGCTTCCCGTAACAAGTTCTATTACTAGAAACCACGGAGGAGTGACGTCTGTGTGAATTTGCATGCTTTAATTTTTTTTTTTATCTTTAATTAAATCCTTAATACTTCACAGTCCGTTTCCCACCTTCTTCAGGGGAATAATTTTAAATATCACAATCAATTTTCACATTTCACACTTTAAAGCGCCTGAGATACAATTTGCATTTCACTAATCTAATGCATAATGTCCCTCCCCATGCTGTGCTCAATACAATACAGTACAAGGTTGCATTCTTCCGACGTCGGGGGGCTTTAGTAAGACAGATGCACAGCAGTGATAACTCCCCTTTACAGTGTGAGGTGGAGGCCATATACTATTTATGGGTTAATCGATACGGTGGCTGGATGACACCATGTCCCCGCTACTTTCTGTCATGACGATGGCTCACTAATTTTGGAGCGGCTGCTTTCCCCTCCTGCCTTCAGCCGGCTCCGAGACGCTTTAATTTGGCTGTAAAAATGCCAATCACCGGGTTACTTCTTGTTCCTGGGGGAGGTCATGATGGGGGTAAGTCCATGGGAGGAGATATATTCACATAGTTCTCTTAGAGACACTGCTAACCCCTGACATCCCATTTGGGTTGTAATTTCATGTTGTTAAAGTGACAGAGACGCAGCGCTCGTTTGCTGTTAGAGAGCGAGGAGAGGGAGGCAGGGCAAAAACCGCATCACAGAGGCCTTTAATTCTTCTTCTTTGAGTATGTTTGTGTGTGTGCGTAATGCGTATGAGTGTGTGTGTGTGTGGGTGTATGTGAGAGAGAGAGAGAGAGAGAGAGAGAGAGAGAGAGAGAGAGAGAGAGAGAGAGAGAGAGAGAGAGGGAGAGATGCAGGATGATATCAGCACATCATCAAGCCGATTAAAATGGAATATTGGCATCGGCCCAAAACGAACATTTCTGCAGATAAAATCACGCCTTATGCCCAAATGCTCGAGCATCATCCAAGCTTGTTGAAGTAGCATGGATCTTACAGTTTTGTTTGAGAGAAAATGTTGCATAAGAAAATATGGCATGTTTTACACAACCTAAGTTGAAGTAGTTTGATTATTTTTGCATTGTACTTAACGTTACGTCTGCATCTGCCAGTGGGCCATCACGATAAGAGTAGGCATAATGTGTTAATAATTCCACAAGAGACTTGATGTTCTCTGAAATTAGATGGGAAAAAATTTGCGCATATATCAGTATTGGCATTGGCAATTGGCCAAAATAGTTGGGAGATAACAGCATATCGGCAAAAAATCCTATATCGCGCATCCCTAGAGAGAGAGAGAGAGAGAGAGAGAGAGAGAGAGAGAGAGAGAGAGAGCATGAACTACATAGGAAAATTAGACAGTGTGTCAGTGACAGGGACAAAGTGTGTGTTTGCACATTTGCGTGTGTGTGTGTGTGTGTGTGTGTACCTCTCACGCAGCATGTTTTGGTATCCGTATGTGTCTACTGCAGGCAGGGGTCAGCTCTCCTCAGAGGCACAAGGGGAAACCAAGGACCATCCCGTTCTCCAGAGATACGGCTGGCCAAAGAAAAGACAGGGAGCGGGTGAAAAATGAAGCCGGGCCATGTGATCATTACCTTGGCACTGAGACTTAACGCCTCTTCCCTGAACTGGCTTTGATCTCTACCTAATGTGGATATATGGAAGAAGAGCTGCTTTTACTGTGATGAAGGCTCGCATTAAAGTGCTGCCATTAAATTAGCAAGGGAAGGGTACATGAAATGTGTGCATGTTAGGGAGTGTGTGTGTGTGTGTGTGTGTGTGTGTGTGTGTGTGTGTGTGTGTGTGTGTGTGTGTGTGTGTGTGTGTGTGTGTGTGTGTGTGTGTGTGTGTGTTGGGGTTACAACAAATTTTCTTAAGAGTTTATATGAGAGCTTATTTTGGCAGCAAATAAAAACAAATATGATTTCAGCAGTAAGAGTTGAACTGGTTTGCTACATTTCTAGCACTGCATATGGTAATTAATTACGATTGTAAAGACAACATTTTACTTACTCTGTCATTGCACAAAAACAAGTGAAAGCCAAGTAATCATCATCCTGATAAAAACACGTATCGGATTCATTTGGATTCTTAGCAATTTTCTGTATTTTGCATAAGAAGGTAATTTCTAGAACATTTAGCGGTGTCCGATAGTCATCACTAAACTAAAATGTAAGTTGTAATACAGTAATTTCTATGAGACATTTGAGAAGGCTACTGTAGACCATTTCAACTTGACAACATAGTTTGGCCCCTAATTATTTCCTGACAGCTATTGTATTAGCATTTAGCAAACACTGCAACAGGAAACAAACTAGTCCCTTTAGAATATTTATGTTGCCAAGTTGAAACGGTCTATGGGACTACTATATAAATATCACTGCAAAACCTCAAGTCCATACAGTAGTAGAAGATTGGGAATATTCAATTACAAAACAAACACAAACAATGCTAGGCTACTATAAACTCACTATAATACAGACACACTGCACTGGAATATTATAGTGATCATTCGTCATAGGGAATGTGATATAGCAGGTTTGGTCATTATTACCATACGGTTTGTAATAAGCAGTATAACTCTCCTGGGATGCGATTCATACATGAATAGCACAGCTAGGCAGGCAGGAGGGCTCAGTCCAGCCATCCTCAGTGATGTGACCGCCCCTCTCTGGCTCTCTCTGTTCAGTAAAGAGTTAACGGAGCGGTGGGTTTGCCCATTCTCCCGCTGTGTGAGTGACGCGATCAGCTCTCTATCCCTCAACTTTGCCTGTTGCCAGACCAGGCAGCCGAGCTGGACGCTGCTGACTATCACCACTGACAGCCTGGACGCGATCTCACCACATTTTCTCCCTCCCTTCCTCGTCTATTTACCCATTTTTTCCGCTGACTTTTCCCACACGCTTCTCTTCACCAACGATGATTTTGAGCGCTCCTTTCCATCGGACTCCCCGATGTTGTGTAGTCTACTACACGAAGAAGCAGGCGTGAATCTTTTCGGTAGAGGTGGATCTTCCCGGATACGGCGAGGAGGGTACATTAAATAATCCAAAAAGAAGAGTTTCTACGGAAATCCCCCGAATAAAAATGCCGAGGAGGAAACAAGAAGCGCCCAAGCGCGCAGCAGGTATGCGGATCTCACTATTGTTATGCGTAGAAAAGGTTTTATTATGACAGAAAGCTGCGGCTGTACCTTTGTTTTGTAAAGCTCCACTTTATAGTCACTGCATTTCCGTTTCCACTTTAACGATGCGTTTTGCTACTCCTGCCTGCTCGTTTTCCACCACCGACACCAAATAGAAACACGTTTATAACGAATGTAACGTTACCAGGATATTAGTAGACAATCATTTGTGTTGTGTTTTTGCGTTTTTCGCTCTCCTCCACGCTGTTTCGCTACAGCTAGTCGTCCCCTCGGATGAGTTGGCTGCTGTAAACTTTCGCTTCCTATTGTTCCCAACTTGAATCCCGAATAGTTTACGAACTAATCCTAACTGCCGTGTGAATGTACATTTCAATAGCGAAACGCTTTAGGGGCAAACGGCGTTTCGTGTTTATTAGCGAGTGCCCGAGGCGTGCCATAAGGGGCGACTCGAGGCTTTGTGCGCATTTGATCCGAGCGCATAACTTCTTTGCACTGGCGAAACAGGCCTACCTCTCCCCCTTTTCTGCCTTTCTTGGGATAAGATAAACAATTTGAGCTTGGACAAAGCGGTTTCGTGGACTGGAAGGAGCCGTAATCGACAGTTGCCATGTCTGATTTGACGGTTGATTGATTGGCTGTCATGCGGCTTTGATCTGCTCCTTCCCGATTTGCATCAGAAAATCACTTCCCACCATGTGCTGCAGGCCTCTGACGTCACGTTTAAACCACTTTGAAAGGCCCTGTGTACTTTTTAGCTCTCTCTCCCTCTCTCTCTCTCTCTCTCTCTCTCTCTCTCTCTCTCTCTCTCTCTCTCTCTCTCTCTCTCTCTCTCTCTCTCTCTCTCTCTCTCTCTCTGATTCTGTGATGGTCAAGTGACTCACGAAAAGTAAAATGGGATAAAGTGGTTTCCAGTGAGACATCACACACACACACACACACACACACACACACACACACACACACACACACACACACACTTCCAGCAGAGAATATCACACTCCTATGTGCACATCCTCACTTGTTCTCTTTGAACACACACACACACACACACACACACACACACACACACACACACACACACACACACACACACACACACACACACACACAGTGGGCTTGAGGGGGCGGGAGGGAGGAGTGGGTCAGGGTTGTAAAAGGAGCTGTGTGCTATGTAATGGAGGGGAGGAATGGCTTTGCTCTGTCAGACCGGGCCGTCACATCGTCTTTGTTTCATGTTTGATTTAATTGTCTCTCCCCTGACAGGCCCATTCATCAATGGCTTTAATGGTCAATCAGAGACAGGCTGAGTGAGTGCTCCCATTCTGTTTAGCCATAAGCCGGCCTGGGCTTTTATTTCATCAAAATGCCCTGGCCTAATGTACATGCTCACTGGCTCAGAGTGGCCCCGAGCGGGGGAAGACATAAAGAATGACTGAAAGCTTTCTGATTTCAGATCATCTCCTCTCTCCTCTCTCCTCTCCTCTCTCTCCTCCCTGCCACATCCCTGTTTCTCTTTTGAAGATGGAGAAGAAAAGGCTGTAATACGGATCGTTTAGTGTTGTTAGAAAACAACTTTTCTCCCCCCCCCCCCACACACACACTGAAAGCATAATTCTTCGCTCGTTCATTCATTCATCCATTCATTTCTTCATTTTTTCTCGTGCGCCCCTCCCTCCCTGCCTGCCTGCACCCCCGTCAGTCAGCCCGTGCAGCTGCAAGTTATAAAGTTGTCAACTGTTCAGTGGCACACAAAGGGTGATGATGAATTGATTGCAGCACAGAGCATGGTGATAGAGAGAGCAAAGAAAAGGATGACAGATGATGGGCCTTGATTAGGGACTTTAGGGGGAGAGTCAGCCCGCTGCAACCTTGAGACTTGCATGAAAAATCTACCTCCCACCCCCCCCTGCTCTCTCATTGTCTCCCAAACACTCTCTCTCTCCTCCAATTTCTCGCTCCCTCCTTCTTTCCGTCCTTCCATTTCCTCTGGCTGAGAGGGTCTCTCTCCCTCTCTCTCTCTCTCCCTCTCTCTCTCCCTCTCTCTCTCTCCGCGGTAGAAAACTTGTTTTGCCTGCTTCATTAGCGTTGGTCCAATTAGCCTGTGAGGCTGATGGAGTCCTGACAGGGCCTGTGATTGGAGATGACAAGCTCGGGGTGCCCGGCCCAATGAGGTTTGCCACCACTTTGATGTAATCAACTTGATATTACACAGAGCGGGCGTGCGTGTACGCGCGGCGCGGCGCTGCTCGCCTCGTGCACGGTGCCGCTGTAACTCAATTTTCCGCTGCAGGTGACAAATGGTGCCGGCGTACCTGGGTCAGGTCTGAGTGTTCTTAACAACCGAGGGCAGCGCGGTCACGTAAACAGCCCCGCAAAACACCACAAACAAAGACACAGTCTCACAGCTGTGGAAATATACAGGCCGCCCCCCTCCTCCTCCTCCTGCTGCACGACTGGAGAGCAGGCTCGCCATGCACGGGCCCCTATGCCCCCCCACGCTTAGCCGCTACGCAGATATGACTGTAGGAAGTTGACATCTTCCACCTACTTAACAGGAAGTCACCATCGGCTTTACAGCATGTGAGTAAAGACGGGGGGCTATTCAGGCGGAATGTGAAGGCCATTAGCATGACTGTATGTACAGTATGTCTGGGGAATGCTCGGCCTGTTGCTGCGGATGTTTACAGCTCGTCTCTTCCAGGTATCATGTCTCCATAGTGAAACCCAGCTCCCACTTTCGCTCTCCTAGAACCTGTGGTCCGGTCCGTTTGTTGTGAGAGAGCAGAGTCCAGAAGTTTCTGTGTCACTTGGGGGCAGAGGGAGAGGAGAAGGGCGGCGGGGGGGGGTTTATCTAGTTTGAAGCGGGCAGCACAGCAGCGGTCTCTTCTTTCTGCCCCGTCAGGAGTATAGCTGCCAGGTCAGCTCTACCCCGACTGGCAGCCATCACTCATGTGGGCCGGGTGGTGCATCAGTACACTGGATTAGAGAGCCTGACTGATATCACCGGCCGATATCGGCCTATCACAGATATATATCGTATCAACTGTGTTGTCCGATATGCGCCGATATTTTTTATTTTAATTTTAAAATTATATGGGCAGGATTTTATGTACGGTATATTTGATCGTTTTTCTTAATTCAGGCTATACACATATTTGTTCTATTTGTGTTTTTTTTATTTCGTTATTTAATATCATTCTTAAAATTCCCAGCCCAGTGAAGTTTACTGTTTCAGTGCACTGATGTCATTTGGAGAATAAAGTTTATTGTTAAAATATGAAATATCCTGCCTCCATTGCATAGCTTTGTTACAATTGTTTGGTATTTGAGGGATCATTGCAAAAAAAAAAAAATCGTTTATTTATGTATAAATATTAAGTATAAGTTAGTATAAGTATTTATTTATGTATAAAGAATATCGCCTGGTATATTGATTAAATGATTACTCCCTATTATATCGATATTGGCACTCTGCATCAGCCCCAAAAATCCAGTATCGTCAGCCCCTTGTGTGTGTGTGTGTGTGTGTGCGCGCGCGTGCGCGTGTGTGTGGTTTGGCTAGTGGTAGTGATGGAAGGAATTGCAACCATAGATGCACCTGATGGGGTAAGTCAGTCGCTGGCCATATGATTCTCTGAACTCCGTAAGCCCCTCCCACCTCTTCCCTCGCCCTGCCCCTCCCCTCCCCTCACAGCAGCACATACACACACAGCATCTAAACCGGCTCAGATAAGACCCGGCATAGCGCACAAACACGCAGTGGAAACACTTACACTCGTAACCGCCGCGAGACTAGTAAAGACCCACGCGTTTATAGCACACATTGCAGACACATGCACACATGTTGCGACCGGGCTGTAAAAGCGCTAAGTGAAGTGAAGTAAGCCGCTTTTTATGATATCTATCTGTCTTCCTGTTGTTTATGTGCGAAAAGTATGTCGTTACGGAAGCGGCGGGCGGTGGGTGGTGGGGGGAGGGAGGAGGAGCGCGTTGGAACTTAATTGTTCAAACAGACAAACTGGGCTGACTGAATGGCGGCCGGCCAAACGACAATAAGCCTCCCGTCGTCGTCGGCGCTGCTTTGCAGGTGTGTGCGAGCGTGGGAGCGTGCGCGCGCGCAGCAGCGACTGTTTTGGCGTTGCAGGCCCCCGTTGCTAATGAAAGTCCTGTGGCTGGATTCCGGCGCGGTTGAGTCACGTCTGTGATCTATGTGTCTGATAAGTGCATACCTAATGAGGCTGTGAGCACCCAGTGGAAGGGAGGGAGGGGGGGGAGGGGAGGCGGGGCTTTGACGGAGTGTTTCCCACAGGTATTGACAGATGCCTTTTTGTTTTTGCCATGGGCCCTGACTCCATAAATCCTGCCTGTGTAACGATAACAATGCCACCCTGCCAACCAGTCAGCGAGGGAGAGAGAGAGAGAGAGAGAGAGAGAGAGAGGGAGAGAGGGAGAGGGGGGGGAGGTAAAGGGGGAGGAGGTGGTGGTGTTGGTGGTGGTGGGGGGGTAATGAGGAGAAGACTCTTGCGGGGGCGGAGAGATGGGCCTTCTCTCTCCTTCTTAACACACACTTGGCAGATGTCAAGCCATAGGGTTGGGCTTCCCGGAGAGAAAGAGAGAGGAGTGCAACTCGCTGTAGTCGTGTCTGTCACAAATAGAAAACCGTTAGCCATCTATACTCTTCTCTCTCTCTCTCTCTCTCTCTCTCTCTCTCTCTCTCTCTCTTCACTGTTGAGTGTGCTGCTGCTTTCAGCGGAGCTTTTCAGCCGGGGACTGCTGGCTGTCTGGGCAGCAGAGTCTGTCGGAGGAGGCTTTTGTAAAAATAGTCCCACCGCTGTTGTGATAGATGCAGCTGCACCGTGGCGACAATTGGGGCAGGCTGGCTCCCTCCCTCCCTCCTCCTACCTCCTCCTCCTCCCCCCGCCCGCCCGCCCCGAAAACACCCCCCATACAGCCCCGCTACGCCGCCGCCGCTACGCCGCCGCCCCTCCCAGAGGTAGAGCAGCAGCGTCAGAGAGCCTGGTGGGATGTGTGCTCTTTTCGGGAAACTGAGCCGCTCTGGTCTTCAGGGGTCCTGAAACCCAATCCAGGAGGAGAATAGCCCCGGCCATGCCAGAGAGAGACGATTTCCTTTTCAACAGAGTCATTTATCACTGACCCACCCTTCGCTTCTGACATGCTGACGTGTGTCATTTATCAAACAGGCTTTACCAGACACACGGAGGGAGAGGGGGAGGAGGCGCAGAGGGGGCAGAGAGAGAGAGAGAGAGAGAGAGAGAGAGAATGAAAGAGGAGAAAACTAGACGGAGAGAAACAAAAGAGAAGGAGAGGAATGGGAATGGAGGGGTAGAGTCAGTGGAGAGAGAGAGAGAGAGAAATGGAGAGCTATAGGAAAGGAGAATGCCGTGTGTGCTGCGTGCGTATGAGACTTTTTTCCAGGGGAAGCGTGAGTTCGCCTGACTGAAACCCTCCAGGAGAGGCGTTTGGGAGGGCAGATTTTTTCGAGATGACAGGCCAGGATTGAGTTACATCGAGTTGTGTGTTTCGATGAGTGACAGAATGTTCTTCCATGACATGTCTCTAGATGTCTGTGTGAAGCGGGGAATTCAGCGAGTATACACGTCAGTCCACGAGTGCGCTAGTAAACAAGTCAGTCCACGAGTGCGTTAGTATACAAGTCAGTCCACGAGTGCGCTAGTAAACAAGTCAGTCCACGAGTGCGTTAGTATACAAGTCAGTCCACGAGTGCGTACAAGTCAGTCCACGAGTGCGTTAGTATACAAGTCAGTCCACGAGTGCGCTAGTATACAAGTCCACAAGTGCGTTAGTATACAAATCAGTCCACGAGTGCGCTAGTATACAAGTCAGTCCATGAGTGCGTTAGTATACAAGTCAGTCCACGAGTGCGTTAGTATACAAATCAGTCCACGAGTGCGCTAGTATACAAGTCAGTCCACGAGTGCGTTAGTATACAAGTCAGTCCACGAGTGCGTTATTATACGTCAGTCCACAAGTGCGCTAGTATACAAGTCAGTCCACGAGTGCGCTAGTATACAAGTCCACAAGTGCGTTAGTATACAAATCAGTCCACGAGTGCGCTAGTATACAAGTCAGTCCACGAGTGTGTTAGTATACAAGTCAGTCCACGAGTGCGTTAGTATACAAGTCAGTCCACGAGTGCGCTAGTATACAAGTCCACAAGTGCGTTAGTATACAAATCAGTCCACGAGTGCGCTAGTATACAAGTCAGTCCACGAGTGCGTTAGTATACAAGTCAGTCCACGAGTGCGTTAGTATACGTCAGTCCACAAGTGCGCTAGTATACAAGTCAGTCCACGAGTGCGCTGTTGCCTTTATGTATGCACGATGAACATGCGCCGAGGTGTGTGTGTGTGCGGCCATATGGCGTCAGTGTTTAATGCTGTATGTGTGCGTCCGTGTGTGTGTGTCTGTGTGTGTGTGTGTGTGTGTGTGTGTGTCTGTGTGTGTGTGTGTGTGTGTGTGTGTGTGTGTGTGTGTGTGTGTGTGTGTGTGTGTGTCTGTGTGTGTGTGTGTGTGTGTGTCTGTGTGTGTGTGCGTGCGTGTGTGTGTGCGTGCGTGTGTGTGCGCTCCCTGCTCCCTGATGAGCGGGGCTGACAGGTATCACTCACGCTGCAGGCTGGCCTCCGGATGAACCCGCGCCGCTCTGCTCTCCCGTGGCCCTAACAGGCTCTCTCCAAGATGGATGCTTCTTTAAAAATCAGATTAATGATGGATACCGGGCTTATAGTGCCATTTATCACGCAGAATATTATTTAGGCCGGCCGTGTATGGCTGTAACTGGAGAGCCAGGACGAGAAGAAGCAGGCTGGGAAGCCTTAGACAGACACTCACTGCGTGATGGATGGCTGAGCTCTCTCTCTGAGTGTTACTAGACACCAGCGCCACAGCAGTAGGCCATAATCAGATAGCCCAGGGATGTTCATCCCCGCAACTACACTACCCAGATTGCTTTGCCTGGCAGGGTAGCTTTACGAAAGGTATAGTCTGTCATTATTATATCGTCTTTAAAAAAGTTTGTGGAATCATAAAAACTATATATATTTTCTAGACATTGAAGGACACCTAAAAGCCTCGGAGGAGATTATTGCAGTTATACATTATATAAAATGATCTATTGGATCCAGTCTAACGGACTGTAATGATTACCTAGAAGTTTCCATTGAGCTTTGCCCAGAAGAGTCCCCAGTTCCACGTCATTCCCCAACAATCATGAATAAAAGAGTACAGCGAGAGGTCAAGGCTGCGTCTCTTCTGCCTACAGAGGAGAGCGAGCGAAGAAACGCTTGTTTTGTTTTTGTCCTCCCCTTGTTCCCTCTCTCCTGCCTCCTCCTCCTCCTGCACTCTGCTGTGATTTATGGTGGCCATCCATCTTCAGGCTGCGTCCATCACCTCCTCGTTGCTAGGCGATCATGACAGCAGCTGTTTGTTGTGAGAGGGGTTTGGTCGTCCCACTCCCAGCCAGCCAGCCAGCCACAGCCCCTGACTTTATGCCCAGCTCCAGCCCCCGTTCCTCCCCCCCCCCCCCAGACCCAATTTAATCCCGGCTCCAAATGTAGGCCCAGCTTCATTCCCATTCCTACAGTGCCTTCAGCCCCAACCGCATATCCCAGCCCCAAATTGAATCCAAGCGTCACTGCCCCCAACCCTATTCCCCGGTCCTAGCCCTGGCCTAGCTTCACCCCTAACACAGTTTCACCCCTAACACTCACCGCTAACACTAGCTTCACCGCTAACACTAGCTTCACGCCTAACACTAGCTTCACCCTAACACATACAGTCTCACCCCTAACACTAGCTTCACCGCTAACACTAGCTTCACCCCTAACTATAGCTTCACTCCTAACACATAGCTTCACCCCTAACACATAGTTTCACCCCTAACACTAGCTTCACCCATAACACATAGTTTCACCCCTAACACTAGCTTCACCCATAACACATAGTTTCACCCCTAACACTAGCTTTACCCTCACACTAGCTTCACCCCTAACACTAGCTTCACCCTCACACTAGCTTCACCCCTAACACTAGCTTCACCCATAACACATAGTTTCACCCCTAACACTAGCTTTAGCTTCACCGCTAACACTAGCTTCACCCCTAACACTAGCTTCACCCCTAACACTAGCTTCACCCATAACACATAGTTTCACCCCTAACACTAACTTTACCCTCACACTAGCTTCACCCCTAACACTAGCTTTACCCTCACACTAGCTTCACCCCTAACACTAGCTTTACCCTCACACTAGCGTCACCCCTAACACTAGCTTTACCCTAACACTAGCTTCACCCCTAACACTAGCTTCACCCCTAACACTAGCTTTAGCTTCACCCCTAACACTAGCTTTAGCTTCACCCCTAACACTAGCTTTAGCTTCACCCCTAACACTAGCTTTAGCTTCACCCCTAACACTAGCTTCACCCCTAACACTAGCTTTAGCTTCACCCCTAACACTAGCTTTATCTTCACCCCTAACACTAGCTTCACCCCTAACACTAGCTTTAGCTTCACCCTTAACACTAGCTTCACCCCTAGTCTCCGATAGCCAGTCCCAGGGTTTTTCCTGGCTCAGAATGGGCCTTTGGGGGGTGACGTGCATAGCCTACATTTGACTTTTGCATTAGTGTATAGTCAGGGTTATCCTGAACACAAATATATATCAGTCATTGTCAGAAATTGTGGAGCAATGTGTGTTCACAGCACCCCAAATGTGAAATGTGAGACTTCAACTTTGGACTTCTCTAAACTGATACACGCTGTATGGTGAATTCCATTCCACAACACACACTGTTGTGTTGGTGTGTATATAGTCACAGCTGTCCTGATGATATTATCAGTCATTGCCAGAACTTATGGAGCAATGTGTTTTTACAGCACCCCCAAAATGTGGGACTACCTCTGAAATTCTCTAAAATGATGGCAAAATGCTTGATTTTAGTTAGTATGCGGTCAAGGTTGTCCTGACCGCATGTCAGGACTCCTTTGGGGGTGGCTTGGGCCTTTGGGGGGTGGCTAAACCCTGGACCTATCTCCACTTCTCCCACCCACCCCCCATGTCCACACTTCATTTTAGCACTGTGCCAGCGCTGGAGAAAGGTTTGGCTCAACCCATCATCATTCTGGTATGGGAGGAAGGGACACTCGGTCTAGTTTGTATTTCTTTAAATCACAATCGCCATGGACGTGCGCGTAGCTCAACCACCGTCGAGAAGGCAACAGCAGAGTAAAACACTTTTCTATTCTATTCTATTCACAGAAAGAACCAAGCAGGCCCGCCTTATGGCACGATCCAAATCTTTGTCAAAAGTTGCCATTTTCAGCATGTACGGTTGCTAGTTCGGAGGTTATTGTTGTAGCAACAGGGACTTTGATTGATTGATTGATTGATTGATTGAAACAATTTATTTCAAACAGTTAAAACAATACATAAAGTGAAAAAACCAGTAAACATAACAGTCTAATAGACTTCAGCAAAAGAAAAATACATAAACTCAAACATAAAAAAGGCGAACTGTTTGAAAAGGGGCAGGAAGAAGCCTAGGCTTATCGAGTCCTGCCCCCAAATCATTCATAAACAAATTCATACATCCCTATATATGCATATCCCAACTCCCACGCTCCTCCACACACGCTCATGTATACATGTATACACATACATACATACATACATACATACATGTATATGTATATACACATACGTATACAAACTTACCCATACACACACAAGAGATTTGATAACGGTAACCGCAGGTAGCGGAAGGGGAGGCCACTCTCCTACCATTGGCACCATCTGAACTGGACAGCTGGACATGCCAATGGTAAGCTTTATACCCACAGCCTACTTCCTTGAGTCAGACACCTTCACCCCTAACACTAGCTCAAAGAACTTACATTGCTAAGAACTGAAGGCTAATACGTTGTTCCATTGCAACATCAGCACACCGCAAATCTTCCATTTTGGCCTGAAGGAGACTACTGTGATGACTGATGACGCCACTAATGTCCCTCATAACTGCAAAGTACCTCTACCAAAATGGCCTTTGTTCTTCCTGGTCATGGTGTGTTGCTCTATCATGGTTCTGTGCTGTTTTCATTGGCACAAGGAGGCATTTCCAGACCAAAATGGCAAGAGCGCTGTTGTCAAAAATAGGGATGAAACGATTACTGTTTTAATTATAAACTGTGAACAAAATTCCAGGCGGTTAGTAGTAGGCTATTACTCTTAAAAATATATATATATATCATAACAACCATTTTGATTACCACACTTTGAAAAAACACGGTAAATACCGTCCATCATCAAACAAAGATAGCTGTGAGTTAGCTCTCTGAGTTTTCAATATAAAACTTGGTGAAATGATTTCAGTGTCTCAGTACTTCCCCCCCTCCCCCCAAATCAGCACGTTAACTATACTGTGATGATAATACTGATAACCGTGATCATTTCGGTCACTATAATCATGATACAAAATGTTTATAGTGTTTCATCTCAAAAAGCACCAGAACATTGTATCTTGGCTTCTATACTCTTTGGTCCAGCTCCAGTCCCAGCAGACCTTGGTGACCTGGGCCAGAGTCACACCATCACCAGGAGGCCTCATTAATGTGAGGTCAGGGGGGAGAAAGAGCAGTGAAAAGAGATGATCCATGGAGCTGAGCTAGAGGACTGCATCAGAGACAGAGAGATGGGGGGAAATGTGCCAAAGATGTGAGATAGTTTAGGGACGTTTGACTGACTACATGTCACCGGACAAGATAGTCTTGATGCGGACTGTGGGACTGGAACACAGCATTCCCACAGAGTAAATCCCCATGAAGCATGTGGCCTTCCTGCCCTTGGTTCTGCACCTGTGGAAGCTGCTTATGTTGGATTTTTATTGTGGCTGCGTCGAGTTCCAAACACTAGAATCACGACTTTACGAGTCGGTCTCTTGCTCACCCGATAGCTGTTCATGTTAGCGTTAGTGACTAGTGAGGAATAGCTGTTCATGTTAGCGTTAGTGACTAGTGAGGAAGACGAGCTGTTCATGTTAGCGTTAGTGACTAGTGAGGAAGACCGTTATGTGTTTGTGGCTATTTTCATGTCAGATAAACGGCCGATTGTCAGGTCCTGAAGGTCTGTATGTTCAGCTGGCCCTTTGAGGTCCAGTCATAACACAACAATCAACCCAGGGTTGGATCTGCCCAGTGTCTGTCTTTGTTCGGGGGGCGGGGGGGCGTCTCTCTCTCTCTCTCTCTCTCTCTCCCTCTCTCCCTCCCTCCCTCTCTTTTCTCACCATGTGCACTGACAAGGTTCAGCCCTAAGCTTCGCCTGGGGCCAGAATGATCTCTCTGTTTTTCCCATCTCCCATAGCACACATCCTGCACTACAATCGGCGGACACAATGTATTCACAATGCCATCAGGGGGTAGAGAACACACACAAATAACAAAATAAACATCAAAACTCAACTGACAATGACATCCATGATAGCTTGTTTATACAAGTTTTGCAATGTAGTGGATGATAGCCGGTAAAGGCCCAAAATGTGAGCAGCACAAGATGGCCTTCTCTATTTGAAAAAGCGACTTATGTCAGGTCAAGTTAATTTTTCAGTGACCGTGGTCACCTGACCTGTTACCATATGTTCAGGTCGGGACGCTGAGCGGGCCTGTAAGGATCAAACTGAACCGAGAGCTCAGTTTGATTGACTGCGTTACTTTGACAAAATGTGTACAGCAGAAAGGCATTTTAGGTGTCTTACTGATCTGCTGCTATTTTGACAGAATGGGGCTGTTTTGGCCTGAAATTATTCGAATCTATTTAAAGTGTTTTTGGCTGCTGGGAAACTCGAGAGAGTGAGTGGAAGTCGGTGGTTTGCGGTTTTTTGATTGAGACTGAGGTGACTTCCTGCCCTGCAGTGTTCTGGAGCCGTTTCCTGTCAGTAAGAGCCCCCCGCCGAGGGGCCGTGTTGGTTTAAGGGCGTCGGGGTCCAGTTAAAGTACTGTACACATGTCAGGGCTGAGCAACACTCTGTCATGTTGTGACACAGTTTAACTCTCTCCTCCCGGGCCCGACCCTCCCCCTCCCGGGCCCGCCGACCCTCCCCCTCCCGGGCCCGCCGACCCTCCCCATCCGACTGAGAATATCCCCAACCCCCATATGTGATCTCAAGGCCCTGGCATCTAAATCTGATCTCTCCTCAATTCCTCAACTCTCATAACTTCTATAGGACTTAATCCCATGGTTATGGAATGATGATAATAGGATTACTTCAATGATTAGCAACAATAGCGCAATCTCTTTCCTTCCTTTTTTTTGCTCTTTTCTCCGTTTCCCTCGCCATCTTTGTTTTAAACTTTATGTTAAGCTACGGGACAGTTACAGTATATAGGACCACCCATGCAGACGACTTCCTCTCTCTGTAGCCCTCCTCCTTGAATTCCTGTTGTCTCCGTCTTCACGCTCGGTAGGCTACAGTTCTCTGTGCACACAAGTGATTAAAAAAACAAGGCAAACAACCGCCCATACAAATGGCCAAAACATTATTTTCACAACATTAATCATTTATGTTTATATTATATTATATCGTGTTACAATGCGACACAAATCTGATACTACTTGTTCCTCTCTTCTCTCTGCATACTAGTATACTGTAATGTGCAATCAGCGTAGAAAAAAAACATGGGCAAACTAATGTAAGACCGTTTTCAGAGATGAGTTTACACTGTGAAATATAGTGGGTTTAAATAGGCTCACCCTCCACTGTATTCTTACAGGATAGTTTGAAGGGGGGGGGGGGGGGGGACAGGGGTACGTTTTTTATTCCATAATGCACAGACATCTGCCGTCTGCGCAGCATCTTTTTTTAGCATAGAAGGCACAGAGGAAACATTGTACTCATGATAACCGTACAAAGGACGTACCTTTTTTATATCACACTAACGCCTGTGGCAAGGTTGTACCCTTTTTTCTTTTTTTCTCTCTCTCTCTCTCTCTCTCTCTCTCTGAGAGCATGCGTCTCTCTCTCTCTCTCTCTCTCTCTCTCTCTGAGAGCATGCTTCTCTCTCTCTCTCTCTCTCTCTCTCTCTCTCTCTCTCTGAGAGCATGCGGCGGCCATTGGTGTGAGGGAGGCAGACTCAGGTAGAGTTTTAATGGCACATCCTGTTTACGTCCCCGCTGCTGTTGGCTGTGATCTGGCTGCCAGACTGTTTCCCCAGCTGTGCAGGCCGGACCAGGAACACGCAGCTGTGCAGGCCGGACCAGGAACACGCACTCAGGTCATCAAGGGGCTGAGTCAACCAGGGGGGGTGGGGGGGTGTGCACCACTCAGCCGTAGCTCCATGGAGATTACATTGCGCCTTCACAAATTCTAATCATATATATATATATATATATATATATATATATATATACATAACCGGTTTTAATGATGACCGTGATACAATTCCTAACCGTACCGTTTCAAATTTTCATTATCATTAAAACCGTGGTACCGTGATTACAGTGCTTTGAAAAACATGGTAAATACTGTCCATCATCAACCAAAGTTGGCAACAGTCTCCCAGATGCAAGCGTGCAGCCTTGGAGAAATGACTTCAGTGAGTGTATCAATCATTTTTAGGTCCGAGTTTTCAATATAAAACATTATAAAATGATTTCAGTGAGTCTCTCAGCGCTCTTTGAACATTTTCAGCATTTTCTTTACTAATACCGTGATAATAACTATCAAATTGTTTATTTAAACCAGTGCTTAATCCCAGTGATTAATAATCACACTAGGCTAGAAACACAGTCGTTCATTTTGAACCAAACCAAACTGCCACCGTTTCACACAGGAGGTGAATAGCAGTCTTTCTGGCAGAGACCTAACGTTAGCATTTAGCAGCAGCTAACGTTAGCTCAATAACTAGCTGGTCAGCACTTCTATTATCAGACAATACAGTGTTGTGCAACAAGCAGACTTACCAAATGTTTCCAGTACATGTCCGGTATAATCCATACTGCATTTATGATGGCTGTTCCACTGACAGAAATGCACTTTTACAAACGCCCAACTAACGTTACCGCCGGTAACTTCTCCACTCTGCTCCCATGTTGTCCTTATGGAAACCAGACAGTGTCTCCAGTCTAACACGTTGCCTCCGTCCGTACAGTCTGTACGTAGCATCAAACAATGCAGTATGCATACTTGAAACATGTCGGTTATGTAGAAACAAAGCGTAAAACTGTCTGACGGGGGAGAAAGTAGCCTACTCGAATCTCTCCTGTTGCCAAACCAGACTGACTTCCGCCAACAACACACACTGCCCACGTCATTACCGTAAGGGACTGTGAATTCAGTCTGAGGAGTGCAAAGCTTTCTACTTCACAGATGGATGGGATGATTGATTTTTTTTCTTTGTCTCAGTGTAATCACTTATGCATATGATCCCGTTTACAAAATACAAAAACAGACAATGCTTTTAACTGCAAAGAGAAATAACTCTGTGAGAGAGAGAGACAGCACCTTCCTGCATAATCAGCCCCTGTCTTTCTGTCCCTGCCCTGTGTGTCTGTCTCTCTGTCCCTGACCTGTCTGTCCCTGCGTGTCTGTCTGTCCCTGCCATGCCTGTCTGTCCCTGCCCTTGGGGTCTGTGTCCCTGCTCTGTCTTGTCTGTCTGTCCCTGCCCTGTGTGTCTGTCTGTCCCTGCCCTGTCTTGTCTGTCTGTCTGTCTGTCTGTCTGTCTGTCTGTCTGTCTGTCTGTCTGTCTGTCTGTCTGTCTGTGTGTGTGTGTGTGTGTGTGTGTGTGTGTGTGTGTGTGTGTGTGTGTCTCTGCCCTGTGTGTTGTTCCTGATGGTCAGAGCAGCACTGCAGTATTTCTATCAGATGATCTCTCCCTGCTCGTCTGCGGCCCTTATGTTTATGAAAATGATCCTCCACAGGAATGCCTCCTGCATGCCAACATGTCACTGTCTTTCCTCATCGCTCGCATGTACGTGTGTGTGTGTTTGTGTTTGTGTGTGTGTGTGTGTGTGTGTGTGTGTGTGTGTGTGTGTGTGTGTGTGTGAGCGAGCGAGCGAGCGAGCAAGTGGAAAGGTGGTGTCATAACTGACTGACTGGCTTTATTTATAATTACGTGGGAGGTGTATTTGAGGCTGTGTGTTTAGGCGGAATGTGTGTTTCTCTTTGTCGTGAGGCATATATTTTCGGCTGTGTGTGCGTGTGCGCGCGCATGTGTGTGTGTGTGTGTGTGTGTTATTTGCTATTTTGGTGCGAGGCGTGACTGAGATGTTGACTGTGTGAAAGTAAGTGTACCTCCTAGCCTTCTAAACCCCCCCCCCCCCCCCAGGAATCATTCAGGAACCTAATGATTCTTGTCTTTCCTCTACATGGCATTGGCTTACACACACACTCCCTCCCTCCCTCTCTCTTTCTCTCTGTCTCTCACACACACACACACACACACACACTCATATTATCAGGGAGATGCATACATTGGCTCTACAGCATATGCCTACATATTAGCTAAGACGGCGTCCGACAGTATTGTTGTATTCATAATCCTCATTGTATTTTTTTTTTTACACTGAGGAAGCCTCTATACTCCCATCACCTTTTATTAGCTTGATAAATCACCTCTGTTGTCAGTCAAGCCAGGGAGAGTAATTGGATGTGGTTGTCGCCCTGTGTGATGGATTATCAGTCATTGGGGATTAAATTAACAGATAGTGCTCAGACGTAATGGTTTTTGTTTTGCATTTTAAATTGCCTGGGAGCACCGCCTGGACTCTCCAGGTTTTTATAGCTGATCTTTTTGGACTTCTCCCCCCCCCCCCCCCTCCCTCCTCTCTGCTTCATTGTCTCGGCGATATCGAGGCTTAATGACAAAATGAACAATAACCTATAGGGCCGCAGTGCTATTAAGATGAAATGTAGAACATTCATGACCCAAGTTAAGCCGCAGAGAGAGAGAGAGAGAGAGAGAGAGAGAGAGAGAGAGAGAGAGAGAGAGAGAGAGAGAGAGAAGAGAGAGAGAGAGAGAGAGAGAGAGAGAGAGAGAGAGAGAGAGAGAGAGAGAGAGAGAGAGAGAGAGAGAGAGAGAGAGAGAGAGAGAGAGAGAGAGAGAGAGAGAGAGAGAGAGAGAGAGAGAGAGCCTGGCAAGACTTAAGAAGAAAGCGATAGCATAACCCAACTCATGACCCAAGTTAAGCCGCAGAGAGAGAGAGAGAGAGAGAGAGAGAGAGAGAGAGAGAGAGAGAGAGAGAGAGAGAGAGAGAGAGAGGAGAGAGAGAGAGAGAGAGAGAGAGAGAGAGAGAGAGAGAGAGAGAGAGAGAGAGAGAGAGAGAGAGCCTGGCAAGACTTAAGAAGAAAGCGATAGCATAACGTGAAACTGGATATAGCAATAATTTGATGAAATGTGGGGGAAATACGTGGAATATTTTGGGTGATTGTCGAGCGAAGGGAAAGGTGACCCCCGACGACGTAGCGGAGCCAGCCAGGCCGAGGGCTCGTCTCCACGCAAGCTTGACATGTGTGACTAGCTGGTCAGGAGGAGGCAAACGCATGAAGCAGCAGCTCATCCTGACTGCATTTCCTCTCTCAAAGGAGACTGGGGGGACACAAACACCTTCCCGTCAGAGGAGAAGGGGAGAGAGGGGGGGGGTCAAACAGAAAGGAGATGAGGGCGTAGAAGGCAGTGGATTGTGCGTTGGTAGCGTTGTGAGATATCCCTCGCTTGTTTCCCCCCTCGAGCGCGAGCGATTTACCTCCTTAGCCGCCCCCCTATTCCAGATCCCCCCACACCCCACCACCCCCCCGGCCCCCGGCCCCCCGGCCCCCGCCACTTCCACATTATCATAATTGTGTCCAGAACATGAGGGGCCGGGGAAGTGATCATGTCATTTTATTTACACCCTGCTTGGCCCCTCTTACAAACGACATGCCACCGACTGCCAAGCGGACTGGGGGCCCGACGACATCTTTTGATCAGGGCTGTCGGGGGCGATCAGCGGAGACTGGCAGGTAATGGATACCCGGTGACAAACCAAATCTCCGGGAGGATGGAGAGTGGGCCGCACCTGCCAGGTCTCCATTAGGCCCGGCCTCTCAGTGTTGCCTGCCTAGCCGACTCTGCCCCCAGGGCCCAAATCAGACCAGCGCCAGCCGCGCGGCCGCCTGGAGATTGGCTGTTAGCACTGGAAATGGGAGTTATTTCAGCTATGACATTTTTGTTTAGACTGGACGTGTGTGTGCGTGTGAGGTGTGTGTGTGTGTGCGTGCGTGTGGTGTGTGTGTGTGTGTGCCAGTTTGTGTGTCCAGTCCACATGCACAAGTTAGATTGTGTTTTTGTGTGCATGTTGTGTGTGGCTGCCCATAACATTAAAGTCTTTAGCCGCAGCTCCTTCCTGTGGTATTTTGTCATAAATCCACAAGATTGAGCAAACGGCCTCAGACCGACCGGTCCACAATCCATCCACTGTTTCAGTCAGAGCGAGTCAGTGTTTTTCCTCAAGTCGAGCGTTTCGCAGAGTGAAGCGGACAGAAAGTCGTGAAGGAGCACAAGGAGGGAGGGTGTGTGTGTCCCACTTTAGCATGTCAGAGTGACAGGAGACACTGGAGTCACTCTCAGAGGACAGCAGAGGGTGTGTGTGTGTGTGTGTGTGTGTGTGTGTGTGTGCGTGCGTGCGTGTGCGTGCGTGCGTGTGTGTGTGTGTGTGTGTGTGTGGTGTGAGGGTTCAGTGCCTTCTGAGGTCTGTCAGAACCAGGCATTGGCACAGCAGGACACCTTTTTACACACACAGCACACACACACACACACACACCTGTCACCTGTCTGGAGGTGAGCAGTGGGCGGCCACATGCAAAGTGACAGGTCGCTTGTGCGTCGCCGTCGAGGGGGCCACAGGCTTTCTTGGTCTTGGTCGCATAGAGGCCAATACAGAAGTACTAAAATCTGCAGGTCCTCGAATGGCCACTTGAGGCTGGCTGCAAAAGCGAGTCAGTCCCAATTCTCCACATCTTAAAATGCCAGACTTTACAGCATAAACATGTTTACAGCCTGGTAAAAAAAAAAAACACAGTTTTAGGTTCCATAGCTTCATAGCCAATTAGAATCTTTATATACCGGTAACTCACCCGTTTATAATAAAATATTGAAAAGACTATGCTTTGGGTGTGATTGACAGACCGCCTCTCCGATGATTGCGCAGCTCGCCGATCACGGACCAATAGCAGGCAGGACTAATGCTCTGTGGGAAACCCCTGGTCTCGCACCGTCTCATGCAAGCTGCGTGAGAACCAAGATGGCAGCGGCCAAAACGCCAAACTAGAGGCTTCAAAACAGGAGTCTGTTTGATACAGTCTGTGTTTGACACAGTCTATGGTCGCCGTCCTGTTGGTGATGCTCACTCACACCTGGCTCTCTTTAGCCCTCCCTCCTCTCCGCCCCACCCTTCTCTTTGTCTTCTCTGATGAGGTGTGCGTAACGCCTCGCTGACATGTTTGCATGACATCTAGCACCTGTTAGGACCTTTGAGATTTGCTTACAAGGCAGCTCGAGCTGGAGGTAACCGCCCTAACACATACTGTGTGATGAAACTGGTGAACTTGCTTCAGTCTCCATGACACTGAGGGATGTCTATCCAACATGTGAATATTTTCATCAACATAATTCTGACATCCCTCTCTTGTAAGGAGTGTGTGCGTGTGCGCGTGCGTGTGTGTGTGTGTGTGTGTGCGCGCGTGTGTGTGTGTATCTATCCAGAGAAGAGGCAGATGAAGAGGCGTCAGACATATTAACTGACAGATGGAGGTTGATCCAACCCATTTATTACCCCAGAGGAGAATGCCACAGCGAGATTGGGCTTCATTAATTTCAGATTTAGTTTTCATTTCAAGCTGTTGCGCCCTGAGATAAATAAAATGGCGCATTATGTTTTTGCCAAGATATTTCTTTTTTGTTTTCCTCCAATAGAAGGAGTGAAAAGAGGGGAGGCATAAGTTCCGTGTGGCTGGGGTAGTATATAAATACAGGCTCGCCTAGAGGAAAATAACACCTCAACGTTTGATGAGGTGAAATGGGATGACTGTAATTTCTCAGCTCAGCTTTAAAGGCTCCCACACAGATGGCTCATTTATCCCTGGGAGTCCTCGGGCACACGTAGCAGCGAAACTTTTTCTTCACTGATTCTAAAGCGTGTTCACTCCCTGCAATGTAACTCATCTCTCTCTCTTTCTCTCTTTGTCTCCCCCTTCCTCCTCGCAGCCTATTCTCCCGAGGAGCCGACCGAGGAGCCGACCGTGGAGGAGGATGAGGAGGCGGACGCGGAGGACCTGGCCTCGGTCTCTCAGGATGACCTTCCCGTGAAAGAGGAGTTTGCGGAGCACGGCACCGGGCCCGTCGTGGTGGAGCCCGCGTCGTGTGACCAGGAGTCGTCTGGTGGGGCCGCGGAGCTCTCGGGACAAGAGATGGACAGCGAGTCGCACGTGAGCGAGGCGAGCGACCGCTTGTCAGACTTTGAGAGCCCCTCTCGGAAAGTGGAGGGCAGCAGCTTGGCCACGGCGCCTCTGAACGGCAGCGCCGCAGAGACACCCCTTCCCATAGGCATGGACACCCTGGAACAAATGAAGGTTATCTACTCGAGCTTCCTGACCAGCCCCTTCTGGTCACCTCTGAACTTTAATCCCACGCCGACGACACAGGCGCAGACACAGGCCCCGGCTCCTGCGGAGAAGCCGGCACGCAGCAACAGCACTAGCAGCAGCAGCAGCTGCAGCAGCAACAGCTATGACTGGCACCAGACAGCGGTAGCAAAGACACTACAACAGCACCCTCCCCAGAGCCGCCACCCAGCGCCGTCTGAGCCCAGCCTCTTCAGTACAGTCCAGCTCCACAGGCAGAACCCGAGGCTGTTTGGCTCCATCTTCACCGGGGCCAGTAAGTTCCGCTGTAAGGGCTGCAGCGCTGCTTACGACACCCTGGTGGAGCTGACGGTGCACATGAACGATACGGGCCACTACCGCGACGACAACCACGACCGGGCCGGCGGTGGCTCCAAGCGCTGGTCCAAGCCCCGTAAGCGGTCCCTGCTGGAGATGGAGGGGAAGGAGGATGCCCAGAAGGTTCTGAAGTGCATGTATTGTGGCCACTCCTTCGAGTCCCTCCAGGACCTCAGTGTCCACATGATCAAGACCAAACACTACCAGAAAGTGCCTCTGAAGGAGCCCTTGGCCCCTGTGGCAGCCAAAATCATGTCCTCTAAGAAAAGGGGACTTTTGGGGATGGACCTCACCGGCTCCCCACGTTCTAGAGAAGGGACCCCCAAAGTGAAGCACCCACAAGCAGACCTGAGCGAACCCTCACAGAAAGCGTCCTCCAACCCCTACACCACCCCAAACAACCGCTATGGCCACCAGAATGGTGCTAGCTATGCTTGGCAGTTTGAGTCCAACAAGTACCAGATCCTCAAGTGTATGGAGTGTGGGAGCTCCCATAACACACTGCAGGAGCTGAGAACCCACATGATGGTGACAGGACACTTCCTGAGGGTGACCAGCTCTGTGGGGAAGAGGGTCAAGCCCCTCCCCGAGGCCACCTCTCCCAGCCCCGCGAGGGTCACCACCCCTACTGAAGAGAGGGTGCAGTCTGTCCCACTCGCCCCCTCCACCTTCTCTCCTCCACCACTTCCCACCACCACGACTCCCCCCGCCACCTCCCCTCCCCTCAGAGAGATCAAAAAGGAGGAGGTCGAGGAGGAGTGCACTGCGGGAGATGCTGTCGGAAATGAAAAGCAGGCGGCAAACGGAGACGAAATGGAGGAGGACGCTGAGGAGGAGGAAAAGTTTGACGTCTCCAAGTATAACTATCTGACTGAAGAGGACCTTAAGGAGAGCCCTAAAGGAGGCTTGGACATCCTCAAATCCCTGGAGAATACTGTGGCGTCGGCCATCAACAAGGCCCAGAGCGGGAACCCCAGCTGGGGGGGCTACCCCAGCATCCACGCAGCCTACCAGTTCCCCAACACCCTCAAGCTCCCCCCGGGCAGCATGGACAAGCACTCCCCGATGAAGTTCATTTTCAGTGGAGGGGATGGACTTCTATCCTCCCTCGCTAAAAACCAGCCCCTCATCTCCCCACCCCTTACCCAGTCCTCCCCCCTCCCCAACAACAACTTCCAGGCGATGGAGGAGCTGGTGAAAAAAGTGACTGAGAAAGTAGCCAAAGTGGAGCAAAGAGTGAGGCAGTTGTCTCCTAAGAGAGAGGCACGTCTCTCCCCCTGCAGCAGCAGCGAAGCTGCAGAATCGACGAAGGCAGAAGAAGCCGACTCACCTCGAGAATGGAGGGCAGTAACCCCGGCACATAGCGACAGGGGAAGCCATAGCGACAGCAGGGGGTCCCCGGCAACAGAACCCAAGAGAGAGACAGCCGTCAAATCCCCGCTGGTCTCTGCTCTGAGATGCAGCAGCGCCATCATCACTGGCCACCCTCCTCCAGAGCAGCCCTTTGTCAACCCTCTAAGTGCCCTTCAGTCGGTGATGAACATTCATCTGGGCAAAGCGGCAAAGCCTTCTTTGCCAAACCAAGATCCACTGAGCCTCCTCTCCAGGCTGAGCCAGAGCATGGCTGAGAGGGCAGCTGTGGCTGCTCCTCCCATGCAGACCAAAAAGTCTGAAACTGTGGTCAACCATAGTTTTGGCCAGCCCGGTGATGACCAGCCTATGGACCTGACAAAAGGGAGGAGCGATAGAAGAGGCTCTATAGGCTCAGCCCCCCTGACCCCCTCGTCCACAGCCTCTTCCGTCTCCCCCTCCTCTCTCGTAACCCCCGCTAAGCTAACGGTGGTCTCTCCCTACACATCCAGCAGCCCTCTGCACGAGAACGCATTGTCCGATATCTCGGACATGTTGAGGAACCTGACACAGTCCCACCACGTCCCAAAGCCTCCCTCGCGGTCTCGGATCACAGACCGGGCCGAGGTGGTGGGGTCCACCCCGGAGGACGCCGAGGTGTCCGTGCACGGCCACAAACGCAAGGGCCGCCATTCCAACTGGAACCCTCAGCACCTGCTGCTCCTGCAGGCCCAGTTTGCCTCTAGCCTGAGGCAGACGTCAGACGGGAAGTACATCATCAATGACCTTAGCCCACAGGAAAGGATGCATGTGTCCCGTTTCACCGGCCTGTCCATGACCACCATTAGCCACTGGCTGGCTAACGTCAAGTACCAGCTACGGAGAACTGGCAGAACCAAGTTCCTCAAGAACCTGGATTCCGGTCAGCCCATATTCTACTGCAGTGACTGTGCCTCGCAGATCCGAACCCCGGCAGCGTATATATGCCACCTGGAGGCCCACATGGGGTTCAGGATTAGGGACCTGGCCAAGCTGTCCCCCAAACAGACTGTGAGGGACTCCCAGACTCTGACGGAGAAACTAGTGCCCCTGGAGTCCCTCCTCTCTCCACAATCGCAAGACGACTGCAGCAGTAATGGGGCGGTGTACCGCTGCCAGCTCTGCGTTCGTAAATTTGCCAGTAAGCACGCCATCAAGCTCCACCTCAGCAAGAGCCATGGGAAGTCTCCCGAGGACCATCTGCTGTATGTGTGCGAGCTGGAGAAACACTAAATAGCCCTCAGTAGTGGACATACTGGAAAACATAAGTAGAATGACTGTTCACAAAACACAAAAAATATATTAAAAAAAAAACTGAATATTTGAAAAGTGTGATAATGCACAAAGATGCCATGAGCTACTGTTAAAAATGTCAGCACAAGGTGTTTACATCTATTTGGCCTATTAACGTTTCTGATTTCTCTGCATTTCAAAAGACATTTATTTCATGTCAAGGGTGTTTCAAAATGTACTGTAGGTCAAAGATATTCAGCCCATTAAGGGATAGTTAAGCAGAAGGTTTTTCGTTCTTGCCCTCCCTCACTATGTACACTATCAGTAAGGAAACACACATCAAAGGACATATTTTCATGATCACGGTGAATCTTTTGACTAGAAGGTCAGCTAGTAACTTGAAATGTATCAATTTTATCGTATTTATTTTCTATTTTTGTGAGTTTGGTTTTGATTTGCTGGTAGACTGCATGTTCAACAAGTTTTACTGTTAAGTTTGTACAGTCCTGTCCAGAGTTTAAAAATGCCCTTTGAAATTGGTCAACTTTGTAACACTTAAAAAAAAACAGCCAAATGCCTGGGAAAGCCCCTTAGAAGAATCTGCCAAACAGCAAGAGGATTTCATCAGCTGTTTGTATAATTTTCCCTGTACAGCTTATTGAATCTTGCTGAGTGTAAAAGCTGCCTCGTTCTTTATCATTGAGTGACTTAAAATCCAGGTCTGTGTAAAAATGTACATACAGTATATAAGCTTACAACTTGCTGTTTAAATTATGCATACTTGTTATATTTCCTAATTTAAGAGGACTATGACTATCCACTGGTGCAGAGCCTTTGAAGAAGACAAAATGACATTGTTTTGCACAATAGTTTTATAAATGTTATTTGATAAAAAACAATACAAATATGTTAATGCCTTGTGCTTCTATGATTAAATTGACTTAACTGCTGCATAAAACCACTGTGTTTTCTTTCATATTTCCCAACCAGAGAAATATGGCGGGGCTAACATTTTGTTTATTTTCTTTTCATTTCCAACCCAGATGGATGAAGATTTTAGGTTAGGCTTTGTTATGAGTCTTCAATAGAGGAAGAGGGAAGCATTTCAAGAAGGAATATTTCAAAGCAGTTTGATAACTCTGACTAACTCTAGAAAATGTCTTTAATTCATGAAGAGAGATAACTGGCACATCACAGCTTTATCCAAAATGTTATGATTGCAATTTATTTGATCAGCACAGAAAAATCATGCTTCTTGGGAAGAAAAGAAAAAACATACCCCTCCCAGCTCCTGTCAGTGAAAATCCAACAATATTATGACTAAGCATGTACAAATCAGCTGACACATTCCTAGCATCACCACAAGCCCACATCTGCAGAAACACTAGGAAGTGAACTGATGAACCCTCTGCTTTTTGTCTGCGTCACTGTCTTTACAGCCACAGTTTGTCTAGATATTGCTGGCTGTTTCTGTGTCTTCACAGTCACAGTTTGTCTAGATATTGCTGGCTGTTTCTGTGTCTTCACAGTCACAGTTTGTCTAGATATTGCTGGCTGTTTCTCTCTCTTCACAGTCACAGTTTGTCTAGATATTGCTGGCTGTTTATGTGTCTTCACAGCCACAGTTTGTCTAGATATTGCTGGCTGTTTATGTGTCTTCACAGTCACAGTTTGTCTAGATATTGCTGGCTGTTTCTGTGTCTTCACAGCCACAGTTTGTCTAGATATTGCTGGCTGTTTCTGTGTCTTCACAGCCACAGTTTGTCTAGATATTGCTGGCTGTTTATGTGTCTTCACAGCCACAGTTTGTCTAGATATTGCTGGCTGTTTCTGTGTCTTCACAGTCACAGTTTGTCTAGATATTGCTGGCTGTTTCTGTGTCTTCACAGTCACAGTTTGTCTAGATATTGCTGGCTGTTTCTGTGTCTTCACAGCCACAGTTTGTCTAGATATTGCTGGCTGTTTCTGTGTCTTCACAGCCACAGTTTGTCTAGATATTGCTGGCTGTTTCTGTCTCTTCGCAGTCACAGTTTGTCTAGATATTGCTGGCTGTTTCTCTCTTCGCAGCCACAGTTCGTCTAGATATTGCTGGCTGTTTCTGTGTCTTCACAGTCACAGTTTGTCTAGATATCGCTGTGTGTTTCTGTGCTGTCGCGTTACAGGGCGGTGGACTCTGAGAGGAGCGAGCGAGCGGTGCCATTGCCTGCGAGGCGTCTGGCAGGTGGTGTGTGCTGCATGTAAACCAGCAGATGTTTCTGAAACGAGCCACTGGAGGAGGAGGAGGAGGCAGGCTGTAACAGCAGGCAGAGTGGGCTGATTACCACGGGGGCTTGGATGCCATCAGGAGCCCTGGGCACAGACAGCAGATCTGGCACACACCTGGACTCCAAGACTGTCCCTTGGAAAAAAATAACGCGGGGGCCTATATATGCACGCTGAGACGAGCTGACAGTGGTGCAGGGTGCGCAGACAGGTGCTATTCCCCCAAAGCAGGCCTTTGGATCTAACAATATTACTGGCAGGTGTTGACGCTCTCACGACTAGTCACCATTCAGGCTCAGTGCCATGTAATGAGAAATGTTGATAGCCTTTTAAATTTAATGAGAAGGGTATTTTGATTTCTTTTAATCTTTTTCTAGTCGGCGTGCATGACGTAGGCCGACACTGTTACTAGGGGCGGAGGAATGGATGGAGCATAGTATCATGATATTTTGTGTGTATATCGTATCACACGAATGCCAATATCGCAATCTTTTATTATATACATTGTCAAGTGCATGATGCAACATTTATGTGTTGGTCAGTCTGTCTGCTTGACAATCCCATTTCGCTGCAATAGAAATGATTGAAGTGAGATGAACAGACTGGAAACGTGATCTCTTTAAAACAGAATCTGATGTTGACAACGTTTTTTCCTTTGGGGACATCATTTGCAGTTGAAAAAGGTAATAAATAGCACTATTTTAAAAATTGCAATAATATTGTATCGTGATAAAACAGAATATGATGTTGTTGACAAAGTTTTTTCCTTTGGGGACATAATTTGCAGTTGAAAAAAGGTAATAACGTTTTTTCCTTTGGGGACATAATTTGCAGTTGAAAAAGGTTTTTTTTTTAAATTGCAATAATATTGTATCGTGACAATATCGCATCGTGTGATCTGGTGATTCACACCCCTACCCCATTACCCACACACACACATTTACTTGACAGATTTGGCAGCATCTACCTTGTCTTATTTGAAGCTGCCTGGGGACAGCGTGTTCTTTTCCGTTTGATGTTCCCAGGCTGGGCTTGTCATGACTGACTGACTGAGTGACTTGGGCCCGGGAAGTTATCTGGTTACTATGGTGACGGCCATTTGCCCAGCCTCCTAACCCCGCTCGCTCGCTCACTCAGACGGAGGACAGCTCGAGAGCAGCGCACCCATTTACTCTCTTAAATCTCATCATCTCGCTTCAGTTCCTCCCACCCGGGAACAGATTAATTAACACACACACACTGTGTCCTGACCCCGTCTTCTCACACAAACTCATTACCGCCTCAGACTTGCTCCCGGCCCCCGCGCGACGTTTAGGAGACATTGGCCCAACGTTGCGGGAGAAACCCAGTGATGACTCACATCTGACAAGCAGAATAAAGCCCTTAACAAAGGGATGATAATTGAAAGATGGGATTCAGACCGGTAGCCATTGATAATGCAAATGAAAAAGGCTGGACTGCCTTATTGAATGTCTTGTTGGAGTTTTCAAAGCATATTCAGACTTCAGATATAGAATTATCTGTTAAGACGTGGACAATGTTGTTTTTCTGCCCTCTGGACTGTATGTTTTGATGGAATGCTTTAGGCTTAGTGACGGTGGACTTGGAGCAAAGCGGGTTGGGGGCGTTAATGAGGTAGTTGACACTTTGGGGGTTAATTGAGGGGCTGGAGGGAGAGGACTAAATGATTGGACTTCTGCTTGGATGAGCATTATAGAGACTGTTAGAGGAGAGCATTGTGGAGGCTGTGGGATCCGCTGTAGCCAATTATTTAGGAGGGGGGGAGAAAAACCCAACACACAACTCCCCTAGATTGTATTTTCCTAAGATAATAAAGAGATTAGATGTTTTATCCATTGTTCTTTGTGTCTCTGGTATCCTTGAGGGCTGGGTAGTTCGACGCTGCTGTGCCTCGATGCTCCTAAAACAAAGTCGGCAGTGAAGGGGAGAAGAAAGGAGGCGGACAGGACAGGGACGGGATAGGAGGAGCACGAGTCCCCCCCTCTCTCCACACATCTCCCATCAGCTCTTGTCATCCCTCTAATGAATATCAGTTAAATTGCTCTGTGGATCTGAGGAGTTTGGATGTCAATGTGATTTGTGTGAGTGTGGCGGACGGAGGGGCCCAGACTAATGAAAGGCGAGCCGGGCCTGACAGAGTGATGAGCATCAAGCCCATCAGACCAATCACACAAGAGTGGCTGACAGCGCCGACAGACAGACAGACAGCAGAGAGAGGAGGAGAGCGCTGTGTGTTTGGGGAAAACAAAATGGCTGCCAAAGTAGTGTCAGATGTCTTGAGAGCATTACCTTGATAAATGTTGCGTCTGTCTCCGTGCACTGGTACGGTTATGTAAACTCATATGGGCCTGCTCACATGCAAGTGCATCACAACGTGAATCTGAAAATCAATTGTGATTGCAGAAAAATGTATAGAAGTCGAACCGTGTTTTCTTTCATTCCCGCCTGTTGTGAATGATATTTCAGAAAGTCTTCAAAAGATTTCACCAGGCTAAGAGGATGAAAGGGGTTTATTGGTATTAAAAGGGAACAACAAAGCAACCGCTCCTTCCGTCTGCCTGATCCGACGTGTCATTTGTTTATCGCAGCCTACTTAACGACCTTTGAGTCTCTGTAAAGCCTGGCGTGCCTGGATGGGAGACAATGTAGGAAGTGTTGCCTTTTCACGCTGCCTCCATACCGAAGGTGACGTGATGCCTCCTGACAGCAGCCAAGGAGTCATGGGCAGAAGCAAGTCGGCTTCACCTTGGACCCCTGACCCCTGTCTCCACTGCATAGGAGGGGTCACATGCATCTGTGACAGCCAGAATGAAGGTCACTGGCCTGTCACCAAATTGTGCCAAGAATGTTCTATTCTGTATTAACACGGTGCTTGAAATCGACCATATCGTGCAGATAGTAGGGGTGGGAATCACAAGTTCTCAATGTGGGGTCCAGTGACCACCAGTGGTCCTTGAGAGGATTCCAGCATTCTCTGTTGTCTTTCAACCTAATATATATGGAATTATGGACAAAATCATATCTAGGCTACATAAAAAATAGATTTGCATCTGAGAGACCAAATCTCGTCATATGGGGGTCCATTGCCCCAATGTGATCTAAATTAGGGCTCCTTAGTATGAAAAAGGTTGGGAATGATTTACAGCAACACGATGCCATTTTCTTCCTTTTATGATTATAGTGGCGTTTATTGATAGTATTGTGTTACATCACCACATGGCCATCTTGGGAGGAAAATAACAGGCGATTGTAATCAATTAACAGGTGATTAACAGGTCAAGTGACACAAACCGCCAATGAGCTGTGTGTATTGTAGCGCCATATTGGTAGGAAAATGCTTGTGACATCATGGGAATAGGCTTGGAGTTGTGAGGAGCCGGGAAAGGGTACAGGGGGAGTAGGGGAGTAACTATCTTGAAATCCCATAGTCTTTGGGTACAACGTGACGTCAGGTTGTACCAAATCTCCCATTCATTTGAGGGCAAAAAAAAAGCAGTGTTCAACCCATAGAGTGCACTTATGCGGCTGAAAATGATACAAATGGTACAATGGCAACAGTTTGGTCTCAAATGTGGAAATTTTGACCAGAATTTTTCACACACCACCCTTAAAGTCATATATACAGTATTGGTTAAAAGCTGAAAAAAGTGTTTTGGGGTTTAGTCCTGCTTTAAGTTTCCCATTAAATAATGCACATAGGTAGCTAGTGTTATATCACATTATCATGTGTTTTTCACATTCTTGTGCAATTGCACACAATAAATTATCTTTTAACATCAAAGTACAAAAATAAATAAAGCGTCAAAATAAAAATAATGAGCTAACTTATTCTTAATCATTTTATCAGAATAAAACATCACATTAGCATTACAGTAGTGTCACACTCACATTGGAAAGATGGACTGAAACCTAGTTTTGGCTGTAGGCTACATGCGGACATCACGTTAGCCACCCTTATTGTTAGCAAGTAGCCACTTAGCACATCTCATTTACTGCAACTCACCAAGACGCTCGCCAAAAGTTGCCTATAACTCCTGGCACACAGGTCTTCTGTTCCCCTCTCTGATCTGAACATCACAGCAGCAAACAATGCTGTCAAGCTCACAGAATGACAATGAAAATCATTATATAATCTCAAAGTAGCACGTAGCACCTCGTACTGCGGCCTGCTATAATTGATTTAGCACAGCAACTAACTCACCAAGGTCTCTTGAAAAGTAACTCAACCTCCCGTACACCGTCGTCAATCCAACGCTTCTGCTTACACAAGTGCCCTGTGATGGTACACACGAAGTGTTGATATATTTCAATGAGTTAATTTAGATTGAATTCACTCGTTTTCTGACCAAGATAACTCATTCACTTTGATGTCCTCTCTCTGGAATGTTCGGCTGTGGGCTGCATTACCTAGGTCAGCCTCTAACGTGATCTGGACAGGATGACTGACATGTCATGACATGACTGTAAACATGCTGTAAACCCAGTCTACACAGAGTGACTTCGGTGACACTAATATACCGGTAAGTAGCCTAAATAAAACAAAATCTGAAAATAATAACTTGAAGCACAGTTCTAATAATCAGAAAATAATAATAAAAATACTAAATAAAACAACATTATGAACCCAATTCTCTACTGGGTTACATCAAGAAAGACAAAAAGATCATAATATGACTCTATTGATGGCTTAATGGATTGTTGATCAGTGAATCGATGTAGCAGATATGTAATAGTCAAAGTCAAAACTTATGTTCGGTTCACTTGTTCTTTGACAGTAAACTGGTTTCCCTTTTTTTTTCAATTAAAACCTAAACACTGTGAATGTCAATTTGAAGGAATTCTATCAAATATATTGCCCTTCTTTAAGGATGCTTTGAAGGCTTGGTTGACTTTCCAGTATTACCCTCCAGATCATCCAGAAGATATCCAAAAATCAGGTAATATGGATGAACTCAGAAGTGTTAATAGATGGAAAGCCATTCTTATGGGAAACACTTCTGAGAAATTCATCATTTTCATAAATGATAGATGGCATAGGTGATTTTCTTTCACATGAACAATCTTGCTGTATGGTCAAATTTGTGATATGTTTAATTTTATTCAACTGCTTTCAACTATCCCAATTGGAAATGGAGGGAAAAGTTTGGATGCAGACAACAAGTCTGTGCACCTATACTACTAGGTCTCAGAAATGGCTATGTGGGCCAAAGATAAATACAATAATTTATTATTTTATTTTACAGAGCAGAGGTCTTACTGTGTTCCCATACAGTCTGTTCCTTTTGGGAAAATTAATTTAATATACTTTGATACCTTAACCATTTTTCAGAACAATTTATAAAACAACACAACACAATTGATTCATATTCCAGAATCTTTCAATTGACGATATTTTATAAAATTACCACTACTAAAAAAAACAACTTTTAACAGATTTGGTATTGAGCAATCATCAGTATGCAGATTCTGTAATGAGGAAGCGGAAGACCAGTTGCATTTGTTTTTTTTATTGCTCATATGTGGCAAGCTTGTGGACCAAAGTCCAGGCCTGGTAAGTGGGAGAGGGCGTCTGCTTCAGTGAGGAGTGGGACAAACATTGATTGTTGTTGTTGAGGGGATCCTACTGATTTAAACTGTGTTTCATCATTTTATTTCTATTTGCTTTTTGTGTTGTTGGTCATTTATCTCTAGTTTTTGTCTTTGTGTAATGATGTATTGTGTTGTCATAATGTTGTAGTGTTTGTTATGTGTGGGGGGAATTGCTCCAAGAATGTTCTATTCTGTATTAAAACATGGTGCTTGAAATCGACCATATCGTGTAGATAGTAGGGGTGGGAATCACAAGTTTCATCACGATACGATATTATATCGATTAGACGATACGATATTTGCAGATATCAAGTTCAGGGGGCTGCAATCGATATGAGACGATATCATTATGCCCATTTAACACAATCAGTGACATTTATATCAACTTACAAAAAGCAACTAAAATAATTTGACAATTTTATTTCTGAGCTCTTCCAGCAATGGGAATTTCAAAATAAAGGCGTATCTTAAAGGGTCACTTTGCCGATTTTCAGCCAGCTTTGAATCATTACAAAATTGGTAGTACAGTATTATTGAAATGAACAATGTTTAACTTCCCACCTTCTTGCCTGGACTGAGAGCTCCCCATTCATTCACAGAACCAAATTATGTCATAATGATGTCATTTGGAGCAGTTCTGCCATGGTGTCACTATTACTGTCATTATTACTATTAACTATCACTATTATTTTCACTATCATTATTGCTCTCTCCAGGAAGTTCTGAGAATGAAGGGAGAGCTCTCAGCCCAGGCAAGATGGACAGAAGTTAAACATTGTTCATTTGCATATTGATTTTGTAATGATACAAAGCTGGATGAAAATCTGGAAAGTGGCTCTATAAAGATGACAATATAAATATATAATCTAGATATTTTCACTTTGCATCAATGCTATTGGATCGTTGATCATTGAATCGATGTCGATCAATGTATCGTCACACCCCTAGCAGATAATACAAAAGATTTGCGCCAGAATTGACTAAACAGGGGGGAGTTTTGCCTTGCAGAGACGACTGCCAGTGTTGAAAGTGCGGGCAGACACAAAGGATTTAGGAAAGAGTAAGAGAGGAGAGGAGAGGAGATGGAGACAGAGACGCCGAGAGAAAGAGACAGAGCGGGGAGTTTAAGGGGATCTGATTTCCAAATGTGCCTTCACTGGGTGGGGAGTATAGCTTTTTATGCTGCTGTGTTGCAGTGGGCTGCTGCCGCCTCCTGAGATGGCTGTCAAAGGTATTTTGGTGTGATATCTGACAGATTTGCTAAAGACACTCGTCTCAGGGCACTACTCCATATATCGTTAGTTTAATGCACAATGACATGACCAATTATAGCGAGCTCCATGCTCAAATAGCATGTCAAAACCTGTGTATCAATCCATTAGATCCTGTCTCCCAGCACATTAAGTGGTACCTTTAGCTATCTCTCCGGCACGTAAAGAAAAATGCTGACGGAATGGAAAATCTGCCTGTGCTGTTCACGATGCTGCTGTCTTTTGGAGGAGGTTCTCTCTCTCTCTCTCACACACTCCCTCTTTATTTTCTCTCTGTCTGTCTGTCTTTCTTTCTTTGTCTGTGTCTCTCTCTCTCTCTCTCTCTCTCTCTCTCTCTCTCTAACTCACTCATCGCAGCCTCGGAGCACAAGACACAAGAACAATACATCTCGATAATGGCCTGCATTGTTTACTTAGCTCTGAAAATGTATTTGTGCAAAACTCTAAAATGCATTTTAAGGGGAATCGCTCACGCTGTGTAAAGCCTTGTTGACATCGGGGGCGCTCTCAAAAGCAGGGGAAGTGTCATAACAGAATCATATATTATGGTATCAATTGAGATAAGAGGATGTGATATATATACTACTTTGAGAGCATTCACTGAAATAATAAACTGGTGGACTTGACCAGTGGGTGATATCTGTGTAGCTCTTGTCTCTCCCAGTATTTCTGTACCCACCTGCTTTGTCGGCCATGACAGTGGGAGGGAGGAGGTATGTGATTTAGTGCGGTCGGTCCTAACGACCTCTCTGTCCTTGTGACGAGGACACGCAGCCTCGGGGCGCTGGCATGGAGGATGTGCCTAGGACCGCCTGGCACCTCGCCTGGCGCCACGCGTGGCACCGCGTCCACACTCTGCCACCCCTCTGATGGATTGGCCTGTCCCTGGTGCCACCTTCATGAAATCACTTTTTGATTTGTTGTCATGTTTTTCTCCCTTTTTTCCTCCTAGTTGGGTTTTTTTCGCGGGTAAGAACACCCTCTGGTCAGGTATTACAAGAGTGATTAAATTAACCTTCAATAAATCAGCATAATAGAGCATTATGTGTGTGTGTGTGTGTGTGCGCGCGCGTGTGTGTGTGTGTGCGTGTGTGTGCGCGCGTGTGTGTGTGTGTGTGTGTGCGTGTGCGTGTGCGTGTGCGTGTGCGCGTGTGTGTGTGTGTGTGTGTGTGCGTGTGCGTGTGCGTGTGTGTGTGTGCGCGTGTGTGTGTGCGCGCGTGCGTGCATGCACGGACGCGGTGTGCCTGATGCTGTGAAGGTGCGCTCAGAGGGTCAACATCCAGCATCCACCCATGACTACTATGAACCGGTTGCCCATGGCTGGTGCTGCTCTTTCCAATGTGCCATTTCACAGGAAACGCATCAATAAGGTGCGATTACAAGGCTGACAAAATTAATCTCAGCTGTCATTCTGCAGAGCTCGGGTTTGAGTGCTCTGATCAAGTTACATTAGTGGAAAGCCATTGAATGATTTGGAGTGGAATCAAAATCCATTTGACTTCCCTTCTGTTTGGCAAGGGCTTATTATCCTCAAGGAGCCTTTCTTATCAGATACAAATGGCATTCATGAGTGCATTTTAATCTGTAATTGGGTCGGCTCATTTTGTTGTGCCGAGTGAAGGAACTGAATGTGATGTTATAGCTGCTTGAAGCAGAGAAACAGCGATACATCTTTTCCATTGTGCCTTAGGCCTACACTGCAGAACGTCAAGTCATTTAGTGTCGCATTCAGCCTTAAAATATGAAATATTCTGCCAGTGATGTGAAATAATTCTGCTCGTTTCCAAGACGCAGTTTAACTTGTTTCAAGAATTTTCTTGGGGGGAAAAAAGTGTTGATATCTTTTTTTCTTTCCCCCATGAATCCCCCTCCCCCCCAATTGTTCTTGGTCAATTCCCCCCGCACTCCTGGCCATTTCTCCACCCCCTCTGCCGATCTGGGGAGAGCAGGACATAGCATGTGGGAGGATCACGCTATTCCCCCCAGTTCCCCTCCCCTGACCTGGCGCCTGCCCCAGACCAACCAGAGCAGGCATATAATGCAGAGACCAGGACACCAACACAGTCTCACAGACAATTGTAAAATAGCAATGTTTTGGACCAACGTTGCTATGTTACAATTTCCAGACACAGCCAATTGTGCCTGTATGGATGCCCGACCAAGCTGGAGGTAGCAAAGGGGCCCGAACCTGTGACCCCTCGTGTTGGTAGACAGGATAGAGGATACCTACCGCTGCACTACCTGGATGCCCCAAGGTGTTGATATCTGAAACCACTAGCATCAAGAAAGTGATGCTTTGAAACGAGCTGATTTGTATTGAAAGCAAACGGGTATTTTTTTACAGCATAAAGTCCAACACCAGATTTAACAAAATGGTTCTACTTTTTCTCATCATACAACTCACTCTCGACACAGAGAGAAGCTAAACCTCAGACAATCCATCCTCTCCATCTGCACCATCTTCAATGTCCTTCAAGAGGAAATCTTGACAGTCCTGCCTGGAGATGGAAGGCAAACTCAGGACATCTGCTTCACAGAGACAGTCTCCTGACATGCAGGCATTTTGACACAGGATGTGAGGGTAATCTGACAAGACAAGCCTCATGTTTTATCAGAGCTTTCAAAAGATTGCGTTGCGTAGGTGGCGTCGAAATGGAATGTCCTGGAAAAGCAGAAGGAAGAGGAGACAGAGAGAGAGACAGACACACACAGACAGAGAGAGAGGAGTCAGACCCGTGACCTCTTCGGCCGTGCGACGCGTCTGGCGCTGGCAGGGGACGCAATTGAGAGTGACACTCCTGGTTGGAGCTGCCAAACTGCCACTTCCTGTCCTCTTTATTCACACATAGCGGGAGTTTAATCCGGACATTTTGAAGGGCGCAGAACAGACATGTGTCTCCTTGTACCGCTGTCCCTCCTGACTGTCATTATTGGGGTTTGCGACCGCTCCGTCAACAGCGCAGCGCGACACCCATCTGTCACTCGAGGGAGGAAAAAGGAGAAAAAACTGGAGCGAATAATCCAGGGGGTCTGATGGATTCTATGAGTTTCTTTTTTCCCCCGTATTTTTCCCCATTTTCTCCCCAAGGCAATTATACTTGGCCAATTTATCCCCATGCTGCCCTATTGGCTGCCCCGGTCACTGCTCCCCCCTCTGCCGATCTAAGGAGAGCCGAGACTAGCACCATGCTTCCTCTGACACAGTTGCCAGCTGCTTCTTTTCACCTGACAGCGGGGAGCTTCACCGGCAGGATGTAGCATGTGGGAGGATCACGCTATTCCCCCCAGTTCCCTTCCACCCCGACCAGCAGGCGCCCCGACCGACCAGAGGAGGCGCTAGTGCAGCAACCAGGACACATACCCCGAATCTGGCTTCCCAATGAGTTTATTTTTGATAAATGATTGAAATATGAAACTTTCCTCGCCATCTGACTCTTTATATACAGTATCTGGTGTTATCATTGCATTTGGGAATCCTCGGTGGCCCAGCGCGGTCTAATCGAATCACGGCACAATTGGCAAGATTGAACTCATAATTTAGATGTTTTGTGTTGAACACGCCTTTAACTTTGTTAGGATCAAGTTTGTCACTCTCCCTCCTCTGCTCTCTCCTGTTTAATGGCTTTGTTTTTCTCCTTCCCAGCCATCCCTAATAATGGCCGTGTCTGAGACGGGTCACTTTCACCAATACAAATAAGATTCAAAGTCATGTGTCCAGCTCCAGGTTTTCATTGAATTCTGTCGCCCCGGGTCAAGTTTGTTTTATTTCTCTGATATTCTCGTCTTTTCCGCCTTTGTCTTATACCGCTATCTCCATCTCTCTTTCTCCCCTTCTCTTTTTTTCTATCTCTCTCTCACTCTCCCTCCACGCTGACACACATACACATACGCTGTTCTCTCTCTCTCTCTCTCTCTCTCTCTCTCTCTCTCTCTACACACACACACACACACACACACACACACACACACACACACACACACACACGCACGCACACACACAGGCATACACGCACACATTATCCTTGGGCTATTACCAGGATAAGTCAATTTGATCCATCCAAGGCAGTGGATGTCATTTTATTCATATATTTTCAAGCCTAGTGACTTTATTAAAGGCTACTGCTTCAATCTAGCCTGCATGGATGAATGCACCCACTGATGAAACACACAAAAAAAAGGGATGAGGCCCACACAGCCCGGAATGACCACAGCCAATCAGCCTGTCATTTCCAAACATGTCCTCAGATTTTCTGTTTTATATGCAATCGAAAACAGCTTGGTGACTCCCAAGCTTTTCTGGCACAATGTTTTCTATTCATCTGTGAGCGAAGGAGACCGAGAGCTGCCTGCCCGCCCTCCCCAATGACAAGAGAATAGCTGTTGAGACTTCCAGCTTGGGGGAAAAAATGAGATGTTACAGTCAGTGGAGGCAGAGAGCAGAGAGAGAGTTGGAGCCCAGACAAAAATGTGTCTATTCATGCCAACTGGTGTGATGACCCTCCTCCAGGCTGCCGCTGCCTTCTGTCAGGAGAACGACTTAAAGGGCCATTCTCCGGACGTGGAGACTTCCACTTCCTCCCGGCGGGGGCCGCGTCCACTTCCGCCCTCTGCTGCCCTCTCCACCTTCATTTCTGGTGTCCGATAGGTGTGTTGAAGAGGGAAGGCGTCCGGACGAGGCGCGTTCCGACACAAAACGGGAGGAGATAGGATGGGCCTGTCTCTTTAAGGTGAATGCGGAGATGCCAGAGTGCGCACCAGCCAGCCAACTAGTGTTCCAGAGGAGAGGGGAAGGTCACAGGGAGTTCAGAGTGAGGCCGATGACTGATGGCTGTAGCGAGGGGGCTCTGGTGTCTGCCGGGGCGGCACCACTCAGAGACATGGCTGGAGCTAGACCTCGGGATGGGACTACTGGACCAGGGCTGAGCAGAGCTGGAGTAAGACCGACCGAGAGAGAGAGAGAGAGATTGACAGCTGCTCTCTGCCCTGAAGCACTTTGCTGGAGGACCGTGTAATACAGGAGGTGGATGGCAGGAAGGACTAGCTGGGAAAACCAAACAACATCCTGATAACACACATTCTGTTTCACTCTACCTATCAGTCTGACGTCCAGACGCTCACATCGATTTCAGTGGGCGGGAGTACTTGCCTTGACAGACAACTCCTTCAGCCAATCGGCGTCGCCAAATCCACTCGGGAGAATGGACGAAAACGTCTTTTCTGCTGAGAGACTCTGTTGGTATCGGTGTTATTGAGTGTAGTTCTGCAATAACTGCGCTTATGGCTGTATTTACTCCACTGACGTTAACGTTATCACTCGTTGCTTCGGGAGACTGTGTTACCAGCGGCGTCCTTTGCCGGTTAGGTTGTCAACTACTGCGCAGCGCAGGTCCCCGATTGGCCGCGAAAACATAATGTGAGGTCACGTGATCAGGATGGTTTTAGCAGGCTAAAGAAGGACATCATCAGACGTCATCTCCGAGGTGAGAGCAGATACAGTGTGAGCGTTCATGACGACATCCTGTGGTCTTCTTCATGGTTTCTGGTCGCGACTTTACTTAACCACACCAGGCGATGAACTGAAGGCTGTTGGAGCCATGTTCTCATCTGACATGAGCGCAGAGAAGAGAAATGTGTGTGTATACGTGTGTGTGTGTGTGTGTGTGTGTGTGTACGTATGTACAGTACGTACGTACGTGTGTGACAGTTATCAAATCTAAATTCATCCCCTCGTGCCTCCCGCAGCCCTCCACCCCCTCGCCTCGACTATCAGAGCTGTATCGTTTTGCAAACCTCTGTGGTGATGTTGTCAGCCTTCCGTCTGTGAAGTGGCCCCGGCCATAAAACAACAGTGACGTGAGTGATTGATCCAGCAATGAGGATGGCAATACTCCTCTGCATCAATATGAGGGCAGCCTGCGGGACTGGAGGCCTTTCAGACAGCTCTCTGTTTCTCCTCACAGGAAAAATCCATACACAATTGATGGCAGTTCAAAGAGAGGCTTTATTGTGGGATATCAAATAAAACATCAGAGAACACAGAGAGGGAGAGAGATAGAATGAAAGAGTGCATGTGAGTGAGTGAGTGAGTGAGTGAGTGAGTGAGTGAGCATGTGTGTGTGTGTGTGTGTGCGTGTGTGTGTGTGTGTGTGTGTGTGTGTGTGTGTGTGTGTGTGCACGTGCGTGTGTGGACGAGGGGGAGACCGAAAGTGTGATCTGCATTTTGCTTTATCTCTTTTTTGCACCTGAATGGAAATGAACTGGCTCAGACGAGATGGAGAGAATTGGCATGGCGTCGCTTTCCAAAGGACTCGCAAACAGCATGCGGATGTCAACAGTATCTATGGCACAATTACACTCTATGATACCGCGTGCACAGAAAAGGCACGTAGATACGGAGAGGATGGTGATTGTGCGCGAATGGAGACAACCTCGATAGGCCTGTAAAGGTGTTAAGTATTT
>NC_139636.1:21319494-21336994 GCF_964638095.1 Poromitra crassiceps
TGAAATTAACTGACATTTTCAAATGAAAGTTAGGTCATGTATTAGAAGGGTAGGAACTAGTCTCGCTTGCCAGACTATCTCCCTGCACCGGGAGAGAGTCTGGTTGCTAATACCTCTACTCTGGGCTAGTGGGGGAAAAGGCTCTGTTACCTTTACAACCATCCACTGAAAGTACCAAGCAGGCCTGCTTTACTGCACAATCCAAATCTTCGCCAAAACTTGCCATTTTCAGCGTGTAGCGTAGCAATGAGCTAGCAATGAGCTAGCGTATAGCGTAGATTCGACACGCAGGGAGCGGAAAGGAAATCCATAAATGGTCGCAGCTGGTCAGTCGAAGATGGTCGGAGCGAATGGCAGAGCTTGCATGGAGCAGAAAGGGATTTTGTTTCCGCTTGCTGTCTGAAATAGCTAGAAAGAGCTTATACCAGCAGCCTGCTTCAATACAGTCAGACTAGGTATATAGGAACAAACAACCTATGTGGTCGTATGGGTTGGAGGACGTGTTGCTAAGAGCTCGTGTTTTGGGAGATTTGTTCGTCGCTTTGCTTCTGTGTTTTTTCTAACTGCTGCAACATTTACCCCGATAAACAACGCAATCAAAGACAACAATACCTCCCTTCTTCAACCCCCCCCCTCTAAAGCTATTCCAGAGCTCTGCAGATGCATGTCGATAGTAACTGACCCAAACTTGCACCCTCTTGGGAGAGTAATTCTTGAAGAGTAATTCAGTCAGTGTTGTCACTCAGCCGCAGTCCCTCTTCAACTCCCCCCTCTGGTGCTGGGAGGAGCAAAAGAGGCGGCGCACTAACAGTTCAGGGCTGGATGGAGGATGTGCTTCACCGCTCCTTAGATGGCTGCTTGGTCCCGTGTCAAGTCCAATCAGGTATTTATGATGTTAGTTAGCCCAATAGTCTCTAAACACAGAGGAAGTGATTACATTTTAAACAAACGGATCGGCTACGTCTGAAGATTCACAGACTGACTAGTGTGTTTAAAAGTCGCATACATATTTCATCGGATGACTGAGAGGTGGAGGGAGAAATTTGGACAATAGGTCCATTAAGCCGAATCGTTGATTCAGGGGTCATTCAGGGGACGTCAGGGAGAGTGATGATATAATATAACGCATCACTTCCCTTACATGTCGACAGGGCAGACAATTAAAGGTTTGTTCTCACAAGAAATGTCTTCCACTCCCGAGGGTTAGAGGAGGAGGAGGAGCAGGAGGGGCCTGAAACTGATAGATCCCTCCTGAGAATTACCGGACAATGCATTGTGTCTGTATAGACACGTGTGGATGCACACACACACACACACACACACACACACACACACACACACACACACACACACACATACATACATACACACACACACACACACTGCAACACACACACACACACACACACGCACGCACACGCGCACACACACGCACACACACACACACACACACACACACACACACACACACACACACACACACACACACATACACATACACATGCGCACGCACGCACACGCACACACACACACACACACACACACACACAAACGGACTCATCAGCGTTCCTATACTGTACAGAGAATTCACATGATCATAAAGTGCAACAATAGATATATAGCCAATCTAGCAATTCATCATTCACAATGAAAGGAAACAGATGCACAATACCTGGAAGCACAGCACTCTATACATGCGCCAGGCGGTCACACGTTCATGTTTCAAGCAAACACACCACTTAAAGGGGTGTACTAGTCACTTGAACAATTCACATGCTCTCCCCACGGCCCAGTCCAATCAATATTTAGGAACAAGAGAAGCTGTCTCCCAAAAGCAGAAACCAGAACCGGCTGACCTGTGATGTTATTCTGACAGACAATGTACAAACAAATTGTTACGCCTACAGTTCAGAAGAAAGAGCTCATGCACAATGGATGGCTGACTGTTAGTGTGAGGTTTTACACCCAGAATCATTTTGTTTGTTTTGTGCTGCAGCCATATTTATGAAGATCAAGATCATCCCAGGGACTAGCGGGGTCACGATTTCAGATTGATTCTTAGTGGAGCAGTACATCTTCATGCCAAATTAAAGGAATAGTTCAGCCAAAAGTGAAAATTCTGTCATCATCTACTCACCCTCATGCCAGTTTAAACAGGTGAAGTTTGTCCATATACTGTAACACACAGTATATGGACAGTATATATACAGTATATTTCGACAGAATTTTCACTTTTGGGTGAACTGTTCCTTTAAGGGCTTCTTGTTGTTTTTTTGCGGTGCAGCATTTTATATAAGTGACTTTGTGTGTGTGCACAAGTGTACCCCCCCCGAGATTTGGGGGAGTGCTCCGAGATTTTACGAGATTTGGGGGAGACTGGCTCGAGGCGACAATTAAGGGGGTGTGACCCCCAGACTCCCCAGTCTGCACAGACAGACAGAAGCACAGGGCACATAGAGAGAGAGAGAGATGAGTAATGTGACGCACGTACAGTTTAACATACGTCTGGAAATGAATGGCGAATTCATTTCCTCATTGACGACAGAGCCATGTATATAGAAGAGTCGCGACATCTCCGTTCACTCCAATGGACCAGTTTTTTATTCTCAAGAGTTCCCAGAAGTAAGGTTCTGGATTAAGCAGCGCTGTCGAGTTGCAGCAAAATGGACAGTTTGTGATGTACTTTGAAAGGGTCCGACGTTTAAAGAATCAAATTGTACATGATCAGCTTTATTTTAGCATTCAAAAGTAGTGCGAGCCTCCTTCCTGGTTATTCCTTGGCTACTGAGTCACGCATTTTGGACCTCCGCTGACGGCACTCTCTTACGAGATTGCTCGAGACTTTGGCACACTATGGAGAGAGCGGCTCGAAACACGCACGCGCCGGTAATGCATGCACGCACACACGCACAGCATGGATGGGCGCGCGCACGGATGCACACATGGGTCGGACATGCACAAAACTGCACCGCTTACTTCAATACCTGGGTGTGATTTTTTAGTATAGGGAGATACTTGCTTATGATGACTCAAACATTGGGAGGGGTTGGGGGTGGGGGGTTTGGGTTGGGGGGTGGGGTCAAGAAATCACATTCTAAAAGTCAATGGTATCCCCCATTAAGATGCTCCCCTCCCCGCTTCCACTCTATCACTTAACTCAAGCCGGATGCTAAGTGCAATTTGCAGACAGACACAGACACAGACACACACACACACACACACACACACACACACACACACACACACACACACACACACACACACACACACACACACACACACACACACGAGTGAAGTCATGGAGAAAACACGAGTAAGAGAAGCTGATGGCATGTGTTACAGGAGGTCTTGGGCAAGGTGCTGCAGCTTGTCAGAGCGAGCCAGCGTCAGGTGACGAGACGCCGCCTCGCCTCGGACAGAAATGGCCCAGTAACGTCTCCGCAGATGAACCACGGGGCCGCAGCTTGGTCCCTCCATCACCACTGAGTCTGAACAGCAGCCTGCCGCCGTCACTGTCTGTTCATGTAGCTCCACACAAACAACCACCTTAAAGGAACACTCCGCCCATTTTCAACCAGCTTTGTATCATTAGAACATCAGTAGTATATCAGAAAACTGTAAACGGTTTTGAAGTCTGTCATTTAATTTGACAGTTATTGAGTGTTAAAGTGTGGACCAGTGACATCACTGGTCCACACTAACTCAAATTAATAACTCATTAACTCAAATCAACTCTCAATAACTGTCAAACTATTCATCATTCATCTAGTTTGACGGTTATTGAGAGTTGATTTGAGTTAATGAGTTATTAATTTGAGTTAGTGTGGACCAGTGATGTCACTGGTCCACACTTTAACACTCAATAACGGTCAAATTAAATGACAGACTTCAAACCCGTTTACAGTTTTCTGATATACTACTGATGTTCTAATGATACAAAGCTGGTTGAAAATGGGCGGAGTGTTCCTTTAACCGCATCAGCGCTTTGCTTTCCTCTGACCTGTTGTCGTCATCACATCGTTTCATCTGCCCTTGGTTTCTGATTTTAGGTCAACGTTAATGAGATCATCTGTTCTGGTTGTAGGCCTAGTGGGGACCCCCTCCAGGAACCCTAGGGGTCCCGGCCCGGACCCAACTTTGAGAACCATAAGCTCTCATAAGCACACCCACAGAGGCCTCATCTGAGTCAGGCTGAAGCCTCATTGTCAGAACATGACCTTTGCAGCCAGAATATGTGACTTCTCTCTCATGAGTCATGACAATGTTTGTCATTAATTGGTTATTAGTCACACATCAACAATGAGATTTCCCCTAAATGTGTATTGTACCATTATAACAACATGGGATAGATATCTGTTTGAGTCCATTTGAGCACACAAACAAATCTTTTGGAGAAAAGGCAATTTGAATAGCATTTGAATACTGATATTGTGCAACAGAATACTGTCACACGTCACACAGCTGTCCTCTAATCCTCCTTTCCACAGTCTGAAGAAGGCCTTTCACTCCACGGCCTAAAGGGACATGTTGATACAGAGGGTGCTTCATAAACACACTGTAATCACGCTCTGACAGATGTACATGTACCCCTCTTCTCCCTATGCGTGTGCACCATCGACATATACACACACACACACACACACACACACACACACACACACACACACACACACACACACACACACACACACACACACACACACGGTGAGGACATTCATTGACTTGCTGTAATGCATTTCCTTCCCCCCCCTAACCCTTATCTTAACCATCACAACAAAATGCCTAACCTTGACCCTAACCTAAACCAAACTTTAACCTAACCCTTAATTCTCACCAGGTATAAAACTGAAATTTTGTCCTCACTAAGATACCTACACAAGAACACACAAACACACATGCAGATGCATGCACACGCACACACGCATGCTGATAGGCAGAGGGATCGAGAGACATTGTAACCGCCTCTTTTCTTCGTGACTCAGTCCCAGTATCAACATCATGACCGCAGACTGATCCGGCCCACAGGGGGCGAGAGTTGGAGCAACACGCTGATTTCTGAATAAACAATGAGTGACGTATGAGGTCACTGCATGTGGTTGTGGGCCAGTATGTATTTCACAGGCTCGTCGTCCACACCATCCAGCAGACGGCCCTGACGTGAGAGGCAGGCCTGTCTCTCATTACAGCAACTCATCTGATTCAACCAGCTCCAGCATCTTTTATTCATTTACTTTGTACATGTCAGATCCCAAATATTCACCTCCTGAAACTTGAACATTTCTCTTACGGCAGCACATTATAAAATGACTGACATTTGACCAAATGCAAAACAATAGCTTACAAAATCACCTTTTGTCCCTGGCTAAGTGGCGGTATCCTGGTATAGATTCTGTGACGATGAAGCATGAATAGTAATTGTTTACCTGCAGTTGGTACAATGTCAACAGACTAATCCATCACATGGACCCTGTCTACTTATTTATAGACAAGGGGAATACATCAGGCAAGTAGATGAAAGTTGAAAAGACGAACACAAGGACACAAATAAGGCTCCCATAGATAATCTTTTGCAACGTTTTTAATCAGGACGTCAGCAACAGGAGAGATGAATGAAGCATCCATCAATCTGTAATTAAACTTGTGCATCATCATTCTGTAGATATAATGTGATGAACAACCTGATAGTGATGTACTGAGTCTAACAGCACAGGTGAATGATTTCAGCCATCATTATTTAGAGTTTGCATTATACTTTAGGTAGCCTAAATGATTTAAGCTATATCGCCGTTATGAGTTTGCATTGTAACACTGGATGATCTGAGCTATACTGTCACTGAATCGTAATGCTTGAATAATTTTAATCATCTTTTCATTATGAAACGGGCCTTTTGCAGACGAGGTCCGGGAAAACAGCTCCCGTAAACATGATGGACCTTCAACAGCTGTGAGTGTGATGCTCTAAATATCCGTCTGAGACCCGGAAATTCATTTTTGTCCATTGTACTGGACATGATTCTCTGGTCTTCATTTCAACAACCATCCATGTTATCATACTGAAACCTGCTGCAGTGTGTAGAGGACGACCTGGGCTTCTCAGTGATATCACATTTGTCGAGTTGTAACCATGACGACACGACACATGCCCTGTCTCTTCTGGGTGCAAGAGAGATAAGTGTTTAAAATTACGCAGATATGTGTTTCTGCAGCTAAGACTGAGTTTGCTTTGAGATAAGGAGTGTATTAACTACAGTTGAGTACGTTTTCAGTGGTACAATAAATGTAACCTGAATATGACACGGTTTTCAATGTCCAGTGTGCTGGACAATAGGACTTGCTACCTTACTTTTTTACATGGAGGATGAAGCGGGACAGGTTACGGTAGGCGATGCTGAGAGTTCAGAGGAGGCGGCATCAGTCAGCTGAGGAAGAGCAAGGGGCAAACCATCACAAAGTGGAGGCTTTGGGGCCAGAAGCATCTGTATGTCCATGTTTTCATCTACATGTTCACATGAACCGAGAACTCATATCTACTACAAATGGGAAGTTCCATAAAAAATGTATGCATCGAGTTTTTTGGAAAACCTTTCACTGCAATTCTTTTTTTACCCAACTTTGTTTTTCTCCGACTTGAAAAAACAACAACGCTAAAACCTTTTTTCTGCTGGGTCTCAGGAGGGATGTTGTAAAAATTTAAATGTTGCGATATGTGGGGGTGTTGGGTTTTTATTTTTCTATTTTAATTAGATTATGTATCATCATGATCTGACAAGTGGAAATCAAAGCTAAACTGGAATTCTGTGTCATGAAACACTCACTCACTATTTTGGCAATATAACAATTATCTTGGAAAATCTGTGTGCAATATGTTTATCTTGTGATGCTTCCAACTGGTTCAAGAGTATTGTTTTCCGCACACTCATAAACCAGACGGGCCCTCCGCTGCTTGCTTGGAAATTTCCCTCATTGCTGTTTTACACACAAAAGATAATCAGGGAACTCTGTGAATAGTTGCAAAGACAATTGAGCATGCATCAATGTTTTCCACATAAACCTCATTGAGAATATCAGAGAAACATTCTGTGTCACTCTTCTACGCCTTTCTCCCGCACACTTTGTGTTGGGCTGTCAGGGAGCGTTGTCTCCAATGTCTTTTTCATCAAATCAGGGAACAGGAGATGGCAGCAACACCTTCAGACAGGCAGATGTATGACGGCCGGCGAAGACAGGAAAGAACAAAAAACATTGTTAATCTCTGTGGAGAAACACAGGCTCTGTTCCCCTGCCCCCGAACAGGCACCCTGACCGACCAGAGGAGGCACTAGTGCAGCGACCAGGGCTCATACCCCACCCCAGCGGCTTCCCACCCGCAGACACGGCCAATTATGTCTGTAGGAACGCCTGACCGCTGCCGGGAATTGAACCTGGGTCTCTGTGGTGGTGGTGGTAGGCGAATGCTTTATCTCTACATTACCCAGACAGACGCACGCACACGCACACACACACACACACACACACACACACACACACACACACACACACACACACACACACACACACACACACACACCACAAAACTTTGTGGAAAGGCTGGTCATGGGCTAAGGACCAACTGAATAACTTTGCAAGCCCACTAGCCAAAAGGAGGCGTGGCAATGACTGTGGCCAATCACAAGAAGGCGCTTAACTTTCACACGGATTCACGTAACACACGAAGCTTTGTCGCTAGGTCATGTGCCAACTTAGAATTGATTAACTTTCCATCCCCACTGGCCAAAAAGGGGGGTGGCCAATCACAAAAAGGCACCTAACTTCCTAATGGATTCCCATAACACCACAAAACAATGTAGAAAGGTTGGTGGAGGTATGCGCACAGATATGATTACTTCCGCACAGGCTTCATCCGTCCAAGCCCAAGCTTATTGCCGCCTGGGAAGATCAAGAAGGAAGTGGGTGTGTCCAGTAGTGATCATATGACTCAATCATATCCCTGATTGGTGGAAATGGTGCTGTTACAATAACCCAATATCAACCATCCCCAGTCTCCCTACTAACTTTCAATGTCATTGGATTTTGTCTGTGTGTGTGTGTGTGTGTGTGTGTGTGTGTGTGTGTGTGTGTGTGTGTGTGTGTGTGTTGGTGGGGGGGGGGGGGCTGAGATTACAGTGAATGTCACCCTACCTCCTCTCTCAATCATCCACTTTCAATCCATCGCCGTCTCGGGGTTTGTAGAGACAGCTTGGCGATGATGCCAGTAAAATGGGATCAATAGCATAGGGAAAAACGGACCAGACAATCTCTTACCCCCTTGAACTTCTGTACCCATGATTGATTTGTCCCCTGCCACAGGAGAGGAGACATTAGAGACAAGAAACATGTGTGCACTGCGCGTGTGCACGTGCATGCGTGTGCACGTGCATGCGTGTGCCAGTGCGCGTGCACAGTTATTGTCTGTGTACGTGGGTGGAAAACATGTTTTTTGTAATAGTGCCAGCATGTGTGTGTGTGTGTGTGTGTGTGTGTGTGTGTGTGTGTGTGTGTATGTGTGTGTGTGTGTGTGTGTGTGTGTGTGTGTGTGTGTGTGTGTGTATGTGTGTGTGTGTGTACGTGTGTGTGTGTACGTGTGTGCACACTCGGTGATTGATGATCTGAAGCACACACACATCATCAGCAAGGCATTTGCGAGGTGTGTGAGTCAGGAGCTGTCATCCCCCTCCGTCTCCCCAAGCAGAGGCCTCGGCCGCTGATTTATAGTAAATCATTAAAATCTGCTTATTATTGCAGCAGCTCATCACCCTCCCCCTCCCTCAGTCCCCATAACCAGCCACTCCCCCAAAACTTGCCACACTGCAGAGAGAGGGAGAGAGAGAGAGAGAGGGGTGGGGGTGGGGGAGAGATTGTCTGACCAGCCCACCTACACTAACTGGTACTCACTCTCTCTCTCTCTCTCTCTCTCTCTCTCTCACACACACACACACACACACACACACACAGACACACGCGCACCCCCCCCCCCTACCCACACACACACACACACACACACAAACACACACACACACACACACACACACACACACACACACACACACACACAGTGCAGAGTGATAGTCAGCAGGTTTTGGCACCTTAAATGCGCTGAATATTGTGCATGTTCTATTTCTGACACTTGTATATACAGTACTTGCTTGGAAATGAATACACTGGAAGTCCTGTTTCATAAACATCAGCTGAAGAAGCTGTTGAAATCGAAGGAATGTAAAAACAGATAAAAAACATACATTGGTAACACTTGCTATGAAGCCTGTCTATAATACATTATAATCATATTATAACACATTATAATAATAATGTATAATGCAATAATGCATTATTAGTATAGTTATAATCATGTAGACAGTTAAAATGTTTTATAACATGACTCGCAATCTGTTACAAAGCTTTTTCATTTAAGTGGTAATGAAAACGCTTTTAAACAGATTTGAAGTAATGTATTTATAATGTTATAAAACATTATCATGCATCTGTCAGATGCATGATTCTAACTATACTTACAATGCATTATGATGGCATCATAATGTGTTTTAAGTATGATTATAATGTATTCATGGAAAGTGTTACCAAAACGAAAACCTTTCCTTGTGCACACGGGCGCGCACGCGCACACACACACACACACACACACACACACACACACACACACACACACACACACACACACACACACACACACACACACACACACACACACACACACACACACACACACACACACACACCTCATCTGTCTATGAAACTGAAAATGTGATGTGACCCGAACAATGAGGTGTGTTTGTCAGGGATGTGGCTGTCACCTCAGATCAGTGGACAACACGAGGGAGAGTCACCTGTGACTCTCTGGGGGAGAGTGACCTGTTCGAACAAAAAGCTCACTGCGCTCCAGAGGACAGTCCAGTTCTCAAAGAGGCATCCAGGGGACTCTAGTTAAGTGTCACCAGAGAAATTAAAAGTAGCTTGGAGTTATTTCATTAAGTAGTTAATTGAAAACTGGGTAGTAGACTGTAGTGACTCAGGTGTCACTCCTCTGACCATTACACACTCCCATGCCAGTAGTATCAAAATATTATTTGCGCTAAAACGAAAGGAAAGATGAAAAGTTAGCTTCAGCCAGCTGTCTTTCTGTCTAAGGGTCTTTAGCATGAAAAACTCTGAGTCACTGTTTTAGTGTTCTAAAACAAAAGTTGTGCAAGCCAGTGTCACGGTGGAGCTTAGCTTGATGTATTTTTAGAGTATTATCCTAATTATTCTGGCACACTTCTTTCAATCCCATATAGGGTTTTTGAATCTTTATCTATATTCACTTAGAGTTCCTTTAACATCCCAGCTAACCCAGCCATGATCACTTTGAATGAATGAATGAATGAATGAATGAGTTAATGTTAGCATTACAGTAATAGATGGCACCCGCATAGCTTATACACATATAGGGCGAGCCTCACCTGGTATCACTGTGCCTCGGTGCGTCGTGGTGCCCTGGGCCGTGGCACCTCCAGCTGCTCATCCGGCATGCTCGTCACTGCGGTGGGCGTGTGCCATCTGACGGACGTCTGTCATCTGGACAGCTGGCACTGTGGCTGTGTGGAAGCTCTTCTCCAGCGTGCAGGTGGGCTCTGGGTATCCCTCACGAGCAGGTGAAAACAATTGTCTTCATGGTGATTAGGCCCGCCAACCTAGCCAGTGAGTAGCCAATTACATTTACTCACATTCATTCGAACCCGTGGATGGATTGACAGCTAAACCAACCAATGACTACTCATGACTGCAATGACTGTTCCTGAATGTCGTGACGGTAACGCAACAGCATTATGATTGACAGTTAACCCAGAGCCGTATAATAGAAGAGTTCCGACATCTTCATTCACTCCAATGGACCAGTTTTTTTCCAGGAAGTAGAAAGTGGAACTCTTGAGTAAAAAAAGCAGCACTGTCGAGTTGCAGCAAAATAGACAGTTTGTGTTGTACTTTGAAAGGGTTTTTCATCCCTTGACTCAAATTGTAGATTATCAGCTTTATTTTAGCATGCAAAAGCAGCGCGAGACCCATTCCTGGCTGTTCATTGGCTAATGAGTCTCGCATTTTGGTCCTCCGCTGACGATGCCACTCTCTTACTAGAGGATACTAAGTTAACCTAAACAATGAGAGCTTATAAACGCTCTGATGGATTTGACCTTAACAATAACAGCAGTGAATGAAATGATGATAGGCCTAACCATTCCCAGTGAATAGCTCACGTGAGTGTCTATTGTCACTTGGCGGCGTGCGGTTTGTCAAATGTATTTCAATTACAATCTCCGTGAAGTGATTTTAATGGCGTTTTTGTGCGAGTGCAAATGTTAGTCATGTAAGGCGAGGTCTTATCAGTGAACGGCAGTGAGGCGGCTTCCGACTCAGAATGAACTCGGGGTGAGGACGACGACACATGCGGCGCGAGCGAGCGTCTGAGTGCCGGCGTAACAGGGATGAAATCTATTTACTTCCTGTCATCGCTGTTTAACTGAAACCCGTCTGCCGGACTATTATGAGGAAGGGGTTAATCTCCTACCTGGACACCTAAATTACAAACATGAGGCGTTGGCACGTGATTTTGGCACAAAGTGTCAGATGCAGCGATCTGGGGCATGATTCCTGTCTCCAACACCCCCAATAACGCTCTGTCCCACTTTTCTCCCCCATCTCTCCCCCTCTCCCTCCCTCCCTCCCTGACAACAGTCTCCTCTCTCCGTTCTGTCTCTAAAGCTCCTGGATCCTCAGAGCACAGGTGCAGGCCTGCAGGCCTCCAGCCCACGGGGCTCTGGATGCTGTAACAGGAGAGGCGAGCCGGCGCACACGGAGAATTACAACGCCTCCATTTCTCACACTGACATAATCCCCATGTTTTATTTGTCCCCTTGTAATTCTTTTTATATCTTGGGCTTATGTTCGTTGGCACCCATTCAATCCCAGCCTCGGGACACGGCGCTGTACCAGGCCCATATGTGTGCCTTGCTCCAGTTAACGCGTATTAGTTCCTTTGTAGCTGTGACTAAACTGGCCCCGTCTCAGCTGGGAGATGTGTCGGCTCTGACTGACAGCCCGTGTCTGGATGCTGGTTCTCTGAGTCTCACACGGACTTGTCAAACACAGGCCCTGTCAAAGCATCCCTCACTCTGCTGTCAAGCACTGCCGCTGTGGAGAGCTACAGCGCTGCTCACAGCTCTGACCACGTCTCTGAATTACCTTACATTCTCTCTCTGTGTGTGTGTGCGTGTGCGTGTGTGTGTGTGTGTGTGTGTGTGCGTGTGTGTGTGTGCGTGCGTGCGTGTGTGTGTGTGTGCATTTCTCTCCCCGGAGGAAATCCTATAGGAGAGAAACTAAGCAAGACATTTTTCCTGCGTGCATTTTTGGGTCTGAAGTCAGAAGTCTGCAAATGAGAAAGAGGAAAGGATCAGATGAGTCGCTAGAATTACAGCGAGATCGCTTTTCAAATAACAGCTTGATATCAGGATTTGGAGCGTGCGGTGTTGATGTATGTCGTCGGCGAGGAGAATCTGTTAAGGCTGTGTGCCATGCGATACCAACAGTCTTAAATATTGTTTTCACAACTGTGCAAGCTAATTACCTTTAATTTTTCATCTGTGCTCCGAGGGTTGTAAGAGAGCGTGATTAGTGATTCATTACTTCTCATTACCTGGCCTGTCAAACTGTTTCCTTTACTTATTCAGCCTGATTAGCTGTACACGGCCCGCCTCTCCCAACCAGGCGGAGAAGGAGACCTCAAACGAGGCCTGCAGATACCCAACTGTAAATAGTCATAATGACGGGGAGGATAACGAGGATGCAATCGTGAAGAAAAGGCAGAACGACGATGATAATGAAAGAAAGAAGTATAGCAAAGCATTACATTACACTTAAAAACAGCCCAAGGCCAGAATATAGAGGATGGTGCTTAACACAATTCCCGTTGGTTGGATTTTAACTTTGTTTATGTTCAGTTAGCAACTTCCAAGAGTTTTTTACTTCGCATCACTTTACGCCAATAAAGATGAAGATGATTGTGTGAGTTTAGGGCGCTAGATAAGTACTCCACCCTGCACTAATTGCCTGAGAGTGAGAGACGGCATGTTGGTCTGTTTGGAGTTATTTATAGGCGATGAAGATTGAAACATTGATTTACTGCATGCCACTCTGAACAAAAGGTCAAATCCAAGGTGGGCAGACGCCAGGAATTTGGCATCCCAGTATTTCACCTGTCTGTCATAACGCTTCAGTCAAACCGCTCGTGTGTCGGGGAGATCTTGATCGCGCCCACGCAAACTGCCATCTTTAACGCCGCCGCACACTGTGTGCCGTGACATGATGAGACCTTGAGTTCAACGCCGTGCAACACAGGGAGACTGTGACGCTACAGCGCGGCGCACTAGAAACATCCTCAAAAAACAGCGTACAAAAAACCCAGCAAACGCCTCTCCGTGTGACATTGGTTACGGTAGTGAGGCGTCAACTACAACATTCATCACCATTAGGACTAATTAATAAACTTCCCCGGCATTAATTAAAGGGCTCTACTTTAAGGGGGAACTGTGCTTAATTAGGAGCTGTGACAGGATGAGGCCTTGGGGAGGATGATCCATACCCAGAGGGCAGCTGGGGAGGGGAAAGTGACAGGATATTGCTCCAAAGCCATGGGTTTCGGAGCATTGATGAAACTCTGCCCTTGGTCAACGTGGGTCCGGTCTGGTCCGGTCCGGTCTAACCTGGCCTGGCCTGGCATGGCTCAGAAACATATTGACAGCTATGACAGCCTTCTGATTAGCCAGTCAGCTGGAGGCCCGGGGCTTGTCACCTGTCAGGTAGAGAGATGGAGGATGAGTGAGCAGAGGGAGGGAGGATAAGGGAGGGGGGGAGGGGGGGACTTAAGGGGATGAACGAGTGGTGCTGGTGGGGGGGGGGGGGGGGGGGGGAGGGAGGGACAGAACAGCTGTGACACTGACATCCGTACGAACACTGACGGCATACATACAAATACGAGGAGTGCCAATAAAAAGCACATGTATATCGGACACGAGTCACCTGCGGAAGTACTCCACTACAAAGCGAGGCGGGTCTGAGGATGACAAATGTAACCCAAAGAATCTGTGATTGGATCTGGGATTAAGGGGGCCCCAGCGTCTCTGAAGGGAAACAGGCAGGAGACGGAGAGATAGAGTGAGAGAGAGAGAGAGAGAGAGAGAGAGAGAGAGAAACGGAGAGGAAGATAGGAAGAGAGAGAGAGAGTGAAGGAAAGGACAGTAAATGAATGTACAGGCTGCCTGGGCGGGCGGGCAGGGAGACGTGGTGGGAGAGTGGGTGGGCTTTGACAGACACATCTCACACAGGCTGACAGCTCCGTCAATAGCCCCGGGACGGCCGCCCTGATTGACAGCTAGCAGGTGGCGCCTGAATGGAGTTGTCAGGCCGGCTGTCAGTCAAAGTCACTTCGCCATGGCGACGAGGCCCCGGCTGAACGGGCGCAGAGCTGCCCAAGGTGATCTCCGGTCGCTCGTGTACGAGCAGAACATTAGCTCGTGTACGGGCAGAACATTAGCTCGTGTACGGGCAGAACATTAGCTCGTGTACGGGCAGAACATTAGCTCGTGTACGGGCAGAACATTAGCACGGGAGGTTTGGAGCGGCTCACCGGATCACGCTCAAATTGCCGCGCGGGGCAGCGGCGGCGGCGGGGGCACGAGAGCTATGTTGATTGGGGCCTTCGTTACACTGGTGCAGTGGGCAGAGCCACCGTACGCACGCATGGGTGGCTGCCCTCCATTTAAAAGGGAAAAAAACCACAGATTTGAATGTACTATCAATGAATCTCCGCAGTTTTTCCATTTCCTTGGTTCCCCTTAATTGAGCATTGTTCCAGCACGAGGCCATGAAGCATAGGAGTTAATGGGCAATAATTATATGTGAGAGGGGCTTTCTCCCTGGAGTGGAATCCAGAACAAATGGAAGCTCCGATGTGCAACATTCTACTTCATTACATCTGCCGCGATTAAAGCCGCAACATCTGGCAGCGTATCCTGACAGATAGACAAGACTTCTGGACTGGAAGGAAAAGCCAGCGATATTTACCAAAATGTAACACAGGGTATTTACTGGATGAAAGAACAAGAGCTTGGGGGAGGCACGCTACATTCTCCCTATCAGACAAGTGTTGAGCTGATGGATGCGTGTAAACACAAGGAAATCGTTTGGACACTTTTTGACGGAATGAACGGCACCAAACGCCCCCCTCTGCACTGTCACATCACAATGAACTTTATTATAGGCAGCTTCTTTGCTACGGATAAATACATACTGTGTCTCTTCGGGTAAACACTGGAATGTACATCAAGGTATTTTCTGTTAACTTTCTTTCTCTCTCTCTTTTTTAGAATCTCAATCATCCTAACCCCCTTGTCCCCCCCCCCCCCCGCCCCCCTCCCCTCCCCTCTGAGGTGAAGCTAAAACAATACTCATAATAACTGTCTATGTCTGCTGTTGCCATGACAACATCAAGTCCCACAGAGTGGTGTCATGCCGATCTGGTCTCTCCCCGGTGCACGGGCGTCTCCCGTGACGCCGGGAGGCGGCCGCACCGCCGGCCTCTGGGGGGCGTGGGAGCGCCGGAGGCGGCGGTCGGGGTAGAGGCTGTTGTCAAAGGGCTTGCGGTGGACGCACAGGACGTGGGTCTTCAGGTTGCCCTTCTGGGAGGCGCTGTAGCCGCAGTACCTGCACTGGAACGGCTTCCGAGCTGGGAAATAACAAGCAGGAGGCAGGTTAGAGAAAAACGCACTCAATGCTGATGCTGCTGTGTAGTAAAAAGAACCTCTGCCGGGTCTGAAATTACCATCTGCCGAGCGCCAAATGCAGTAAAATCTGTCTTTGGCAGGTAAATCAGTAGACATCACCCGCAAGACTGGCTGCTAACTTTTGAAGACGATAACATTTAGACGCCTCGGTTATACATCTTTGCCCTTTGCCAGTTCTCAAACTTTATCCCGGCTGCTGAACACAGAGCCAATCTGTGAGCCAATCACATGGAATGGAAAGCGGTTAGAGTGTCATTTCTGTGAAAAGAATTTGGTTAATTATTTAATCTTGGCAGGTAAATTTCTATTAGTTTACCAGTGACCATGGGCGTCGTTAGGCCTGGGCATTGGCCATTGGCCCCAGACCCCACTTTGAGAACCACTGATCTAGTTTTTCAGTATTCATCTCAAATTGCTCGAAAATTGTGCAATTACCTGTTGAAAAAAAGAATCCCCCACTTCCCCCCCCCCCCCCAAAAAAAAGAGGGCTGGGCTAAGCCCTCAATGTCTTCAGACCCTAGAAACGCCCCTGCCAGTGACAAAAAGTCACATTTGGACACTGAGGAGGGAGGGGGCCGTGGACGCAAGGTTTAATTGCGAGTTCTTCACACACGGACAATGTTATGTTTATTTACATATTCGAGATGAGAGACAGAAAAACAGCCAGATGTTTCAGTTCTGCTGACTCCTTCGGTGGCAGTGTCTCCATCACGTCCAGTCCAATTGCGACTTACAATTATACTTTTTTATATTGTAGCTACTGTAGCCTATATTCACCCCTCTTTCACATTAGCTGTACATGTTAGCATTATTACATGTTAGCATTATTACTGTGGTGCTGTGGAAACTGTCAGAGGCATTGATTCGGCCACATCATCCGCTGGCGACATCTGCTACATTCATTGGAACAGCACTTCATAACGACAAAACACGGCAACACGTCAGCGCTGACAACGCTTTTCAAAGAAAGGCCAGTAAGCTAGAATTCATCATCGCATATTTCCTGTTCATTAAAATGAATACGGAGACACACACACTCACACACACACACACACAAACACGCACACACACACAGACACACACACAAACACCCACACGCACACGCACACGGACACACGGACACACACACGCGCGCACACACACACACACACACACACACACACACACACACACACACACACACACACACACACACACACACACACACAAACAAGCACACACACACACACACACACACACACACACACACACACAGAGTCTTACTTAAAGGAGAACTTCACCGAAAACCATTGCTGATCTATTTTGCACATGATCTCACACATATCCAAAAACTGTAAACAGTTTTGCAGACATTCATTTAGTTTGACAGTTATTGAGAGTTGATAGTTGTGGACCAGTGATGTCATTTGTGCATGAATGGTCCACAACTTAACTCAAGTCAACGCTCAATAACTGTCAAACTAAATGAATGTCTGCAAAACTGTTTACAGTTTTTGGATGTGTGAGATCATGTGCAAAATAAGTCACCATTGTTTTTCACCTTTAGGGTATTTACATAGACTTACTGAACCTAACCAAAACCCCAACCCTAACCTTAACCTAACCCTAACCTTAACCTAACCCTAACCGTAACC
>NC_139636.1:21344494-21372237 GCF_964638095.1 Poromitra crassiceps
TGGACACCTGTAGACTTTCTCCCCTGTCATAGAACATAACAGAGAGAGAACATGAAACAATTCAAATCAGATGATGACGATAAGCATGTTCTTATGAGGCATGCTGAGCCTTTTTCCCCAGAGGAATGTATGGTACAGTGCAGTGCATATGAACACCGTTTACTAAACATGAAAAATGTCTCAATCCCACACAAGGCTGAGTTGAATGATTTAAGCTCTGCCCTGCAGTAAATCAAGCTTGTAATCAGCTTTCAGCTCCAGTGATCCATCATTTTACAGTATGGATGACTCCACCATGTGCAATAAATACACTCAAAGATGTTAACACCAAACAAGATTCTTCCAAAAAATAATAAACGGTTAAATTGTGAAGAAACTTGAAGAAGGCAGATGTTGCAGACAAGAACCTCATTCCATCAAAACCAGTAACTGGGCTGGTTTTGATGGAATGAGGTCCTTCTCCGCAACATCTGCCTTCTTAGTTGGTTTACAAAAGTGTGAAGTCTTGCGTGTGAACAGTGCAGATTAACCACGCTGTGTGTATCTGAGTTTATTTTTTGTTTCATACTTGAAAAATGTTGGGGTTGGGTTCATAATTCAAACTGTACAAGAGAGAGTGAAAACGTATTTTTTCTTTTCTTTTTCTTTTTACTCTCCTCAACAATCATCTTTTTATTTACAGGTATTTTGGGTGCTTTTCCCTGCCGTTTACCTACAGTTAAATCCTTATAGCCGTCACAGAGACATCCTCCAGGGTTAAACACACTCCCTGCCGACCATTTTGAGTTAGTGATTGTGTGGGACCTAAAGCCTCGCACTGTCTTTAAACAACCCAGCTGTTTCGCTGCCATTCCAATTACAGTAAAAGTCATCTGCCGCCATTAAGCCACAAATATTGGCAGTTTATTGCCCAACACTCTCCTGGCATTTGAAGGTCAGGTCGTACATTATACTGTGTCTTTTAGGGATGCGTCTGGGATGGCGAGATAAACGCACCACCATTAATTTAATTCTATGCATATTGATGCCTTATTGTTCTTCTTTAATGGACTAATATCTGACTTACAACGGTGATTCATCCCCGCCAGAGAAATATCAATTTCATACACTTCAAGATCTGACCCTGAAGTAATCCTCTGAGGTAAATCTAAAATCTAACGATCGCTTGTTTCTTACTTTGCCTCCAACTTTAATACCAAAACCATCATGGTTTATGAGCTAAATGGTATTTTAGAGGTGGCTGTTTTTAAATATTCTTTTAATTTACAAAGCCACAAACTTGCCTATTAATTAAACTGAGATCTACCTAATAAAAAAAAATGAAAGAAAAGGCACAGCTGAAACACCATTATGTGTAGAATAAACGTTCTCGAACTAAAGACAGATTGTGACAGACTGTTTGTTTGTTTGTTTGTGTGTGAGCATGTGTGTGTGTGTGTGTGTGTGCGTGTGTGTGTGTGTGTGTGTGTGTGTGTGTGTGTGTGTGTGTGTGTGTGTGTGTGTGTGTCTCCAGCATATGACTTGCGTGAACGTCTGTGTACATGTGCGTGCCCAATGCGAGTGGGTGTGCAAGAGCGGGAAAGAGACATCAACAGTGCCACACCCTTGTCTCCAGTAACAGACACACAAAAAAAATCCAAACAGCTTAATGGAACTCTCTCAGACACACTCTATATCTCAATTATTCTGTGGCTTAAATTACGATGACATTACCGGCCAGCTCCAAATGTAGAAAAACACACACATATCTGACCTCATCTTTCGGCGTGGACCTTCCTAACCCATTTGCCCGCTTTGCACGAGAGCCAGTAAAACAACACAAAAGACTGAAGACTCTCTTTGCCTTCTTCTCCTCCTTTGGACGGCTGCCATCTTTGTGATTGCCTGGTTCATGCTAACTTAATCAGTTTAAGATTTACTTACACTGCTGAGGCTCACATTATGTGAGGGGAGTAATTTTAGAGCTTAGATTTATCAACCAAAACTCCAATTACTGCATCATTACAAACCCCAGCCTCTCTCACCTAACACGGAGCATCTAATGAAGTGATGCATATGAGTTATCCGCCCATACTGGATATGCACAGGAGGTAAATAATGAAATAAATACCTCAAGTGAGCTGTGTCTATGGAAAGAGCATACAGCTGGGCTCGGACAAGTGATTCATTTCATATGGAAATGGGGCTTGAAGATTTACAGCCATGCATCACCGTCAATGCAATCACCGTCTCACATACTGTATGCTTACATAGGCTTTTGGCACTTATATTGTAGATATCAAACAGCAGACAGGCTCTCTCTCTATATGCAATCAAGTACCTGAAATGCAAAACACTGATATATGGTGACTGGTTTGGTTTAAGATGAAACAGACTGAGAGAGAGAGTCACATACAAGACTGGTGAGAAAAACAGGGGCACCAGATGTTCTTTGATGTTTATAATAGCATATATTATTAATATTAATTAGACCACATAGTCAATGACGCATTTGGGACGTTTCCAAGTCAATTAAGCCAAATGGCATTCAGGAGACGGTGGAACAATATTTCAAGGCAGGTGTTCAGAACTCCCTGGGTAAATCTTTTTATCTGCATGCTAGGAAAACAAGCATTTTGAGTTTAATTTGAGCCTCATATCGGCAATAATAATTAAAAAGAGGATTAAAAGACAGGAGTGAGAAGGAGACAGAAAAGCCAACAGGTAATCAGTTTAGACAAACCAGTCAGACCGACTCTGATCTCCGAATAAGAATGTAATTTGTTAGGGCCAGTACAAGACCAAGTTAGATAAGCAGCCTGTTACTTTAAAGATTGTTTTACTGTCAGTAATCACAACGAATATACTGATGTAACTGGTATAGCCAAATGCATGATACAGTGACTTCTTTGGACTTGTACTTGAGCTGTTTCTGAGTTAACCACTGCTCAGCTTTACAATGGGTTATCGTTTCAGGCTTCCTCGGGTGTAACGCTTCGAGTAAACGTAGTGTAAAAGTGGGGAATAGGGGACAAAAGACAAGTGGGGACAACATCATTACATGGTGTCGGCTCATTGACCTTGGGGTTAAGAGTATTGAATGGGACTAATTAATAACTGTCAGACCATTTTATATTTGTTTATTTTGTTTGTATTCTTGAGTTGGGATCCAACTGGTCCAATGTAGGTCAGAGGCCCGAAACATGCACCCCCCGCATTAGTTTATCATATTAAAGAGGAGTCGTTTTTCATAATCTCAGATTATAATTACAGTCAAAGTATATTTTCAAATCTGTCTTGATTAGATATGGCGAGCGTCAACTCTTAAACACGAGCCCTCCATTGAAAGCAAGGCGTGATGTCTAACTTAAGAGGCTGGGTGTTTGTCGTTAAAACATCTAAATCCAGCTCTATCTGGATGTATCAAGCAAAGGAGCTGTCTCTCACTCTGACAACTGTACTATATTTGCCATCCATATTGAGAACATCAATAACTTCATGACCACCATAGGCTGACTATGAATAATGCAGCCAGTCATTCTGGACTAATCAATGTTCCTCAAGCTGAACATCTGGCAGTGGTAATTCTTCCTCAGCATCTCCGCTCTCCTGAATTAGAAAATACCGTCTCTCTCCGCTCTCTCTCTCTCTCTCTCTCTCTCCCTCCCTCTCTCTCTCTCTCTCCCTCCCTCTCTCTACGGCCAGCCAGCCAGCCAGCCATCCAGACAGACTTGATCAGTTACAACCCCCCCCCCCCCCCCCCCCACCTCCGAAAAAACTTATCCCTCTTATTAAAGCCTCATCAAGTGGTGCGTGTTCTCCATATGTGTAGGATTTACCTATCTGTCCCACAGCAGACCTGTGTGTTGAGCCGGGGCCAGCGGCGTGTGATTGTGTTAATTAATCTGTCATTGTGAGCGCAGGGAGCAGCTGCAGAGGTCTCTGGGATATATTGTCAGAGCTAAACAATGCGGTGCTAAGCCCCCTGAGTGAGTCTACCATTACACAAGGCTAAGAACAGAGAGAGGAGGAGAGGAGGAGGAGAGGAGGAGGAGGAGGAGAGGAGGAGAGGGGGAGAGAGGGAGCCTGCCGGATCCATCATTGACTAAAGCAATGACGCCTGACCTTTACAATGAATTAGTTTCCATGCTTAATATTGACTGAAATTAGAGTCTGATACTGAACGTGCCATCCCAGAACTCTGTGCACTCCCAATCCCTAAGCCAGCCAGCGAGCAGCAATGTTAGCGGGGAGTGGGAGTGACACAGTATGGTCTGGGAGATAGGGGAGAAGAGGGGAAGTCAAAACAACAGAGTTTGAATATTATGATGATGATCCCTCCCCCCCCCCCCCCCCTCCCCCAAAAAAGCGAACATTTACATGTAAATATGCAGATAGGAGTATGTGTGCACAATACATTTACATGTAAATATGCAGATAGGAGTATGTGTGCACAATACGCAAACAAAACATCTAATGAGATTTAAAGCTGATCCATTTATCTCTGCTACACGGCCATCATTAGAGAGGATACCGGATCAAATCCCACAAGAGCACATGAGACTCAGATGCAGAACAACAGCGCTGCAACCCCACGCTAGCAAAAATAATGACAGTCACGACGAGCTAAGAAGAAATAGACCAAGTTTGGCTGTTTTCTTCCCCCCCCCTCTTAACAGCACTGTTATAGCAGCAATTTAGAATCATGATAACATGTTAGCAGGATGCCATGACAAGAAAGGCATTTACTCAGGCAGCCGAATCATCCGAAAATCACCAGGTGGAACAGAAGACTATCAATAAAAATACCAGGTGGTAGATCAAATCATAAAAATCACTGGGTGGTATATATCAAATCATTAAAAACACCAGATGGCATGCATTAACATCTTGTGCCCCCGTAGGCAAGGGGTGGGGATGTGACGGATATAAAATAGAGGGTACTAATTATCCCTACAATTCAACATGATGCCATTATATTTAAAAGGAAGAGAGAGTCCTTGGAGATGGCGGTAATATTTTGTGGTGGTGTTAGCCTGGAGTGCTGCTGACCGCCTACTTCTTGTCCACCTCCACTAAGTGGGAAAAATGAAGCCAGAGTTCTCCCTCGACTATTCTGTTTTGCCAAAACATATATCAAGGATTATGAGCCGCTTTCATTTGGTCCTTTGTTGCATCTACAACCGGACAACTGGTGTGATATTTTAAGCTCATTTCTTTATGGCATGCCCTGGAGATAGGTCTCTTTTTGTTACACTCTGTCAGTTTAGTCCAGAGCCACATGGATTCTCGGATTAGAAAACATTTAAAATGGAAAAGAATAATAAAGAAAATGAAAGAATCAAGCATAAACTCTCAGGTTTTTGTTGCTTGATTGGGAACGCTTTAAATTACAGGACATTAATTATGCAGTAATGGCTGGAAATAACCAATTTCCGAGTAAAATAGATGTAATATCTCAGTATAGCATTAGAGCGACTGGTACTGAGTAATGTAAAAGTTGTAAAAATAAAAGCGGGGGGTGGGGGGGGGGGGCTTAGCAGCGAGATACGCCTGTTTCTGTTGTGTTCTGTTATTTGTGTCGAGTTATTATGGAGTATACATTGTGAATATTGTACCTGGTATTGATATGTCTAAAATATATAATATATGATTGTATGTATTCTACATTATAAGCAAGTGGAAACCTAATGAAAAACATTGATTGTTTCTGCACAGGTGTCGTCACTTTCTGTAATGAAATGCCCTCCCCTCTGTGGAGGATAAATCAATCGAGACGTGTTTCTTCCTTTTTGTGCCTCCAGCACCTTGGTTTGCAAAAGTGTGCAGCCCTTCTACTTATTTAATACAATAAGCATCTATTTGACTTGGATATTATACTTCGTTATTTCCAGCCATTGCTGCGTAATTAATGGCCTGTAATTTAAAGGGTAACCAATCGATAAACATCTAAAATAGCCATGAGAAAATGTGTTCTCATGAGATAGTGACTGAATTACCTGTAGCTGATGGGGAAGAGGATTGTAGGAGGCTGTCCTGGGACGATCCCGTCTCTGGGATGATGTCTGTTGGCCCGTGATGACTCAGACCGCCTGGGCTGCTGGGCCTGCTGGTGGCGCCAACGTCCGGGTCACCAAGACGCACTTTCCCATCATCTCCTGGGACACACCTCTCAGCCAGGTAGGAGCACTGCTGCTGCTGCTCTTTAGGATTAAACATGTGTTGCTCCACAGCCAGTGCCGGCGCCATGATCTGCCAGCCTGGGTAGCCGCCGCTGTTGAGCGTGTCTCTGTCAGCGATTGCCTTCTGCAGATACTCCATGTTGTTTGAGCTGAGTGGAGCGTGGAGATGACTCAACCCCAGCAGAGAAGAGCTCTCTCCGTTAGTCAAAGGGCCCGAGCCGGAGGAGATCATCCTCCCTAACATCTCCCTGACCTTCATCTCAACGCCTGCTGTGGCCAGGATCTGGCTATAATCTGGCTGGCCGGCTCTCTCGGCTGTGAGGAACCGGTTGTGTATGCTGGAGATGTACTGGGAGTACAGGTTGGTGTGAGGGTCTTGCGTTAGGTTGCTCATGGTAACAGATGCTTCATGCTGGGCGGGGGGTTTACTCTTAGCTGCCAGCTTGTTGAGGTGGACCTTCATGTGGTTCTTGAGAAACCAGGGTTCTTTGAAACGACGGCCGCAGATTTGACAGGAGTGTTCGAAGGAGTCCTTGTGTTTCCTCATGTGGCCCTTGAGGAACCAGGCCTGGCTGAAGGTCTGGCCGCACACCTCGCAGGGGAATTCACCAACGGGCTTGCCCTTGTCACCGGCGCCCGTGGCGGCCTTCTGTCCCGCCCCCGAATCGGCGGTTATATGGGCCGTCTCCACGTGGCCGATGAGCTCCTCCTCGTGCGCGGCGGCAAACTCGCACAAGGTGCATTTATAGGGTTTGTGCAGGATCCTGATGTGGCGCTCGAGCTCCTGCTGCTTCCTGAACTTGCCCTTACAGAATGAGCAGCGGAAACCTGCGGACTGCGGCGGCTGGATGGGCTCATCCTGGATGCTGGTCACCTGAGGAGATGTGGATGTGTGGGACAGGCTCTCCACGGTGCCAGAGGAGGTGAGGGAGAACTGAGGTTGCGTTGGGGCAGTCTGTGGCAGTTGGGTTATACTAGATGTTTGCTGATGGCCGGCTCTCATCTGCCTGTCCCTCAGTATTGCCCTCTCCTCGAGCTCATGAAGCAACCTGTTCTCCTCTCTGATTCGCCCACGGCCTTTTCCCAGAATGCCTTGCTTGTGAGTGCGGAGGTGTATCTTCAGATTGCCCTTCTGTGCGGCCCTGTGGTCACAGTAAGGGCACTTGAAGGGCTTCTCGCCTGTGTGCGTGCGCATGTGGAGAGAGAGGATGCTGTTGAAGCGGAAGCGCTTTCCGCACAAAGGGCAGGGGTACTTCCGGTTCTTGCGGTTGTCTTCCTGGGTGGAGTCCACCTGGGAGGCAATGCTCTGGCCGGGGGCCCTCAGGAACTGGGAAAGCTCCACTCTCCCATTCATACTGCTGAGAATCCTTGCATCCATGATTTGATTGGCTAGAAGCGCCATCTGGCTCCTAATTGGGTGGGTGGCCGGGGTAATGAGGCTCTCCTTTCAGGGATTGGTCGATGTTACAGTATGGTGGTCAGAGATGGCTATCTGGGACAGTCGGAAGGTTAGCCGTGAACCGTGTGTTGATTATTTACGCCTATTCAATTGAAACAGGATTTGGATTCATGCTGCTCAGCTGTGTCTCTGCAGGCATCTGTTGGAGGTCAGACCTAAAAAGAAAATAAAGGGAACAGCCATGAAGTACTTTCAAATTCTGCAACAAAAAAGAGCATTTTAATACATTTACTTGCAACTTTGAAATCATAAGAGTGGGTGAGAGAATTGTCAGTGGCATTATATTCAGTAAACACACTCTGTAAACTGCTGTGTGCCAGTGATGCAGCTCAAATAGGTCAGGAAACAGAGCACAGCAAGTTCTGAGTGTCCTCATCCTGTGTTAAGTATACCTGTGGTTTTAGATTATTGTTGGAGACTGTGAAAATGCTGATTAAGTCTAACCTCAAAGGCTTCCTCTACAAACATCTCGTCTTTACTAAAGGCTAAGGTGAACATCTTTGTCTTGATCTCATTCTGTACTGACACACAATACTAAGGCAGCAGAAACATCAAAGACTGTCTGCTTCCACTTGGCCTTCCTCTTGCATTTCACACATCTGTAAAACGCCTAACAAGAAAAAAAGCGAGAGAGATTAAGAGTTGAGCTTTTTCAGCAGGTCTATGGTATATTTGCCTCAAACCTTTACCAGGGGCAATGATGTCGCAGGAGAACTAAGAAAAATAAACAACTTAACGGCGCACAAATGCAAGTGAAGGGAAGGACATCCAAACGGAAAGCTCAAATATGCTCCCTTTTCAGCTCCACTGTAGCAGCAAACAAAGCCTGAAATTCACATGGCGCTACAATGGTAGAGGTCACATACGCCAGCCCTGCACAGCTCCACTGCAGAGGCAAAGGGCACGGAACAAAGGCTGCACTGTCCACACAGAATGAACACAGGCTTACATCATCCTGGACTGCAACCTCAGTCACTCATGAAAATGATGTACACAAAACCGCACAGATAAAGAGGCGGCCTGCGTGCCTGCCTGCGTGCCTGCAGCCCAGGCTGGCGTGAGCAGCCCCTCTGCTCCGAGCCGCACATCAGAAATCAATGTAAAGCTGTGGAACAGACCTAATCAGATCCGACAGCACAAAGTGTGAGAGAATGATACTGCCATACAGTAGATCCACTTCATATCTGCTAAAGTGATATTCCTCTGATTACCTATAGCATAGCAATAAAGCCGTCATATGTGTGTGTGTGTGTGTGTGTGTGTGTGTGTGTGTGTGTGTGTGTGTGTGTGTGTGCGTGTGTGTGTGTGTGTGTTTGTGTTTGTGTTTGTTTGTGTGTTGTGGATGGATGGTTGCGGTCCATGTGGACTGAAGTCTGTTGGAATTGGTGGAGAGAGATGAGAGCAGCCTGCCAGTCTGTCAGAGTCGATTAGGCTCTTTTGGGAGAGATTGAGAGCGAGCTTGATTGTTATTGAGCATGGTGTCACAGGAGCTCCTCTTAGGTGTGGCCACGCCCACGCCACGCGCAGATGAACGAGGAGCAGGTGTGATTTAGCACAGGCAATAAAGAGAGGAAATGTGACACATAAACATTTTAACACCAGCCACCGGAGCTGTGCATGATAGATGAGTTTAGATGTGACAAGATCAAACCTGGTGACTTTTTACTTTTCTTTTCTTTTCTTTTCTTTTCAACAGTACGAGGGATCAGCGTGTGATGTCACGACACCGTGGCAGGTAACTAGTATGAGATGTGCCAAACAAATGTTAATATCTCAAAAACTATACATCACATCGCTTATATTTTGATATATTAGAGTGAGACTCTCACGGCTGGCTCCATAGGGTCTCTTTACCGTTTCCACCCAGTGACGCCGTCGCCGTTTGTTTACCAAAATGCTGATTGGCTGATCCCTCGTATAGTGAGGCTAAGGATTTCTACGAAATATAATCTTCAAGCCGGTGGAGGCACAATCTTTTTCTGCTTGGTAGTTACTGCATATTGACAATTAGGATGGATGGGCGATATTGTAAATCCATACTGAAATGACATTCTGTTCCTAGAGCAGAATGACATATTTCTTTTGAACAGCAGAACTGGCTGTGTAAATAATACCTCTGCTTGCTGAGCTGACAAATACTTCTAATGCACAAGAAACAGCATTCTGAGCCTGCAGCAAATAGCTGCAGTGCCCTTCAACCTATACTAATACTTTATCTGCAGGTCTGTGGAGGGCCATCATTTACAATCATTAATATGCAGTCTGATAGTATATCTCATGATACAGTACAGTCTGTATTATTATTATTATTATTATTGTTGTTACTATTATTATTATTGATTTTAGTTTTCTCCCATTTTCTCCCCAATTGTAGGCCTAGCCTGGGTAAACCCAGCCGCCACGTGACCTCTATGTACTATCAGTCACCGAAGAAACTTACGCTACAGGCATAGTCTGTGATGTCACGTTGAAGGCTGGGTTTACCCAGGCTATTGTAGGCCTACGTGGCTGGCCACTTCTCCCTGCTGTCTGTACCAGTCATTGCTCCAGGAGAGTTATAGACTAGCACATGCTTCCTCCGATACATGTGCAGTCACCAGCTGCTTCTTTTCACCTGACAGCGAGGAGTTTCACCGGCAAGACGTAGCGCGTGGGAGGATCATGTTATTCCCCCCCAGTTCCCCTCCGCCCGAAACAGGCGCCCCCCGACCGTCCAGAGGAAGCGCTAGTGCCGCGACCAGGATTCATACCCCACCGGATTCCCACCCGAAGAAGACGCGGCCAATTGTGTCCGTAAGAACGTCTGACCAAGCCGGCAGTACCACTGTCTGGATCTGAACCCTACAGGTCTGCACAGTGGTAGGCGAGTGCTTTCCCCTCTACACTACCCAGACGCCCATAGACTGATGATACACATCCCAGATTCTTTGTCACTCTGTCTCTGTCTACTTCACAATTGCACTTTACAAGAGATTACAGCTTTGAAATTCTTGGCATTCCATGAATTCCCCCGGGTACAGGATAGATAACAACTGTTTTATTCATTATTGAAGAGTAGGCTTATGGCCAGTCAGTGCAGCCCCCGTGGCATGCACTATGCCCCGGTGCCTCACTTCACCCACGCACCCACCCACCCACCCACCAAGCCAGCCAGCCAGCAAGCCAGCCAGCCAGCCAGCCTGTGGAGTGGCCTGTCAAGGGATGAAGCGCCTCTACAAGGCAGAGGGCAGTGGTAACACAGCTGCCCACCATGACCCAGACAAAAGATAACAGCCATATACTTTCTGACAGGCGGATTAATGAAACCCTATAGGAGCTTCTCTGTAGGCCCCCCCAAAAGCCTGACGGAGACAGAATAGTCTAACCCGCTCCATTCATTACTGGAGGAGTACAGAGCACGGAAAGAGCACACACAGCACTGACAAACTAGCGCCTTGTGAGTAATAGCTAAAGAACTCATAAAGGAATACATACACATTTGTTGTGGATGCAGTAAATCTATGCCACTCTTTTTACAACGATCAGAATCTGGCTCGTTCCCTGTAAAAAAATAAATCTGGCCTGCATGTGTGTGACGGGCCATTATTTGGGAGTCAGCTATTTCATTTGTTGAGTGAAAACGAGTCTTTCCATCGATTTGGTTTGTTTCATTCAGCAATGCAGATTAGCGTCTTTGAAGAGAAGTTCCTCCACAGAAGCTTCAGTGTAGCGATAGTGAGTCTGACTCAAAACACAGGGCTTTTTTTAGTGTGTGTGCGCGTGCGTGCGTGTGTGTGCGTGTGTGTGTGTGTGTGTGTGTGTGGGGTGGGGGGTACCTGTATGAGTTGGCAGAAAGACTCTCTCACACATGTCCCTACTTTCAGTTCACTCAAAAAAAGTACTTGAAACTGCTCACAAATCGCATACTACACTGCAGTGCAGGGGGCAGAGGAGACAACATGTAGTTTCATATCTAGGCTATACTAATTCCAGGAAAGTGTGTGTGTGTGTGTGTGTGTGTGTGTGTGTGTGTGTGTGTGTGTGTGTGTGTGTGTGTGTGTGTGTGTGTGTGTGTGCGTGCGTGCGTGTGTGTGTGTGTGTGTGTGTGTGTGTGTGTGTGTGTGTGTGTCTGTCTGTCTGTCTGTCTGTCTGTCTGTCTGTCAGTCTGCCTGTCTGTCTGTCTGTCTGTCTGTGTCCACGTGTCTTAAGAACGGTTCGTCCGATTGGGACCCAGTATTGTCATATTCTGCTCTTTCCAATGTTTGTGTTGTATTATGTGAATGCATGGTTGTATGTGCTTGTCTATGTATGTGATCCCAATCAACTTGGTTGACATGGCAAATAAATGTTGAATCTTGAATCTTGACCCGGGGAAGTGCAGTGTCAAATTTGGGTGTGCCGATGGCTCACCTGGTAGAGCACATACCACAAAGGCTTAGTTCTTCGCCGTGGTCCTTTGCCACGTCATCCTTTCTCTCTCTCCCACCATTCCTGTCTGCCTACTGTCCTGTCGAATAAAGACAAAAATGCCCCAAAAAATAATCTAAAAAAAATTAGAATTTGGTGCAATTTGACCAAATCAGAACACCATTCTAACCAACGGGTGGGTGGTTGAGTGAGTGAACGGGCACTGCACTAGCAATGTACGCAATGAACTGAAGGAAGCGGGCAGTGTGACAATCTCATATTTGTGTGTGTGTGTCATACATGCACTGCATTTATAAGATTCCTCTGAAGCTTTCAATAGAGCTCACACACAAAGGAGACGAAGGAAATATAAACAGTTAGACACACACACACACACACACACACACACACATGCGCGTTCACGTGCGCGTCCACGCATATAGAATGTATTTTAAATCACTAATGTGTAAACAGTTGCTCTTGTTTGCACAGACCACCTGTTCTTCCTGGACACAAACAAAGCTCTGGCGCGCGATGGGGATGTGTTAACAGTGTGGGGTGCGTAGGGGATGCCTTGCGCAAGAGAAGCCTATCCACATGGTGTAGGCTGCATCAGATGGTTGGGCCCTGCAGGACAGCAGCCATCTCCAATAGAGCTCACACGGATCTGAAAGGAACGGAGCCTCTTCAGTCCCCAACATATTGACATCTTTTGCTCGCTCTGAAAGCACAATTTCCACCAGTGTGCGAGGAGGAAAGCATCAGCTGCATAAACCGTCATAAACCTGCCAGTGCGCCTCTCACATGCAGTACATCTTAAGCATATGCTTGTGATTGGGCTTATATCATTTGCCTTTTTTTACATTACACATTCTATCTCATTCCCAAATATTTGCGTAACTGCGTAACATAAGGCAGATGACAAAAATGGAAGAAAAATGTGTATACTTTCAAGTTCCTAAAGCTCCTCGGAGGCACGATAACAAAAGTCATTAAACGAGTCATCACAAAATCACAGCAGGAGTTTGGTAATGCCACTTACAGCATCTCATTAAGCTATGGAGTCTTACAGGAGGAACAAACTGACAAACAAAGAGCATAATGCAAGGCACATTAACCGAGCTGATCATTCAATGAACTCTCATTTGGCAGCCATCTTGCTCTTGTGATGGTGTTTTTTCCCCCCCAGCAGCACAGCACAGACCCCTCATGAAGTTCCTCTCTCTCTCTCTTTCTTGCTCACACACACACACACACACACACGCCCACACACACACACACACACGCCCACACACACACGCACGCACGCGCACACACACACATTCTTTCTCTCGATTCCCTCTCTTTCCCTCGCTCTCTAAAACAACAAAACATCCACCATTAGACAACGGGGTACCAGCGTAATTAGAAAATGACTTCCTTTGCAATCCTAGCTAAGTAGTTTACACACTGTAATTACAGGGACAAAATCATCTTTTCATCATTTCACTGATTGAGCTCATCAACCCAGTGGGATCCCAGGATTGTGCTCAGGCAACATCTGGGCTAAGAGAATTAGCCTTTAGTTGAGCAGGCCTTACACAGTGGCAAGCGACGCAGCGGGAGCGCCGGACATGGCCGTGGCGCACACCTCTTCATTGAAAATGGCTCTCAGAATCGTGCATCCGATTGGGCACGAGATCACATGACACATGGCATATCAGAGGAGCCTCGTTCAAACGAGCGCTCCAAAGTTTTCCATCCAGTTTGACTTGACTACAATAGGAGCCTGTTCAAGAGGAGGGCAAGGCCTGCTGCGGCTATCTTTATTTTCCATACTTCCAAAAAAGAAAATTCCATATCAAACTTTGTACTCCCCCTCGGCGCGCGGCCGCACCGTGAATCGAAGCATTGAAGCTTGACCTTGGTGCACATAACAACCCGCCTTTTCACGGGGAGAGCTCTGTTTACCCAGATTCTCTGTGTGTGCCCTTAGCCTTGACATTCTAACAAACACATGTGGGCCTGGGAGTTGAAGGTGAAGTGCCGCCTCTGTCCTGTGGAAGAGCTCTGTCTCTGTGTTGGCAACAGAGGCAAGTGTTTAATGTGGCAGCTGTTAGCCTGGTGGATTTTCACTAATCACTCTCTCCTGATTACTCTGATGAGTGTATGATGCTCTTAAATAATCAACCCGCAATGAAAAAAAAAAAAAAAAAAGCAAAAATAATTATCATCATCTCCCTAAGTAGTGCAGCTGCACCCGCCTGCAATAATTACAACTAGAACAGGGCCGCCTTCTCTCGTCACTTACAACCACTTATTATTAGAGATAGCGCTAATTCGTTGCGGTGGTGGGCGACAATTCTTCAGGGGGTTCATCGTAAAAAGCCAAACGTTGAACGTTACGACACGTTCGAGGTCTTTAAAGCCAAGGTGTGGTATTAAACATCGCATGCTGAGACGCACCGATAATCTGCACTGGGGGAGCAGTAGACTTCCAGTAGCCCCTTGGCTGCCTTGCCCTCAGCCCACCCATCCCTTCCCCCTTCCTGGTATCAGCCTGGCAGACACAATTAACATTTTCATAAAAACAATTCCCTGCCTCCAATAGTCCAATGTAATTTGTTTTCCATCTCTGTTCATTAATCATTGTTTAAATCGGTGAGCCATCCCCTCCACTCTGCCATCTGCACTCAGCTGTGTTACAGATATGACACCTTCCCTCTTAATGGGAGCTGACAGCCAAGAGAGGCCTGTGGAAAATAGCTTCCTGCCTGTGCACTTCCACCTCACACACTGCCAGCAGGTGAGAGCGGGGTTATTTAATGGCTTCTAGTTAATCTCAAAGGCAAACAACATTATACCACAAGAATACACAGCATGCAAAACAACACACCATATAGGCCTACAACGCAGGGAGCATCACTATGAAAAGCAGGCAACGTGTCAATGACCAGAATAGACCAGTTGGTTCTCAACCGTTTTCATATCAAGGACCCCCTAATCTGGTCCATATTTGGGCCCCGGATCCCCGTTTGATGAGATGTTGTCTCTCAAACCCAAATCTGAGAATATTTTCATTGTTCGATGTGATTTTGTTCCGAATCCCATGACTGTATCTGTATTGTAGGTATACAACTTTTCTGTTTCTTCTACATTTTCTAATTCTATTCACTTCTTGTAAATGAAATAATGGTGAAGTTTAACAATAAATCAATTTGCTGGTGACCCCCCGAGAACCACCTCAAGGACCCCTGGTGGTCCGCAGACCCCACGTTGAGAACCACTGAACTCGACCGACACTCACTAGACCTACTTCACAACAATGGCGATACATTCTCCATTTTTGTCAAAGCTGTCGAGCATTTTTTTCCCTTTCTTCCTCTAGTTAAATTAGTGCAGTCTTCCTACAATATGCTATTGTTTTCCTGGAATTGGGAGCAAGGTTATTAATTATTCACTGTTGTGTTCTCATATGAGGGGGCTATGCTTTTCACTCTATTGCCTCATAGCTCAAACACTTAGGGCCATGGTACTCCGGCGAATTTCACGAGGCAACATCACAGAGATAGATTATGATCACGAGGCAGACAGTTACGAGATTAAAAGTTTCCTGAAGAGTTTGAATGATTGGAAAGGTTCAGATTCTCTCAGATAAGATGTCAAAGTTGCAGGGTTTCTGCAGTCCACAGGGAGAGGCAACTCCAAGAACTTTTGCCTCTCTTTCAAAGTGGCTTTAAGCCTCATCTAAATAGTTTAGATTTTTTTCTTTTTTGGGGGGGAGGAGAGAAAATCCTACTCAATGTGGTGGCAGGAGGGTGCCAAAAAGTTCATCTGGCCTGTTGATTTGAGCATGGATTACAGATATTCAAATCATGTGCTTCATGTTCAAACAAGTGCCTCTATCAGGGGAGACAAAGTTGCCAAGCAGAGCTTTGTCATGTAAGCCGTGTGATTTTACTGCATAATGAGAAAATGGCTGTGGCGCTATTTAATACAGTTTCATTCACTCAGCCTCCCTCACTCAGCTCCCCTCTCAGTTATGGCTGTAATCATTTCTAATTCTCCGGTTTCCAATACGGGCCAAATTGCATCAAAAGAGGCACTGTCACCTGTGCATACTATAGGCAGAGTTTCTCCGCCAGAAACAGTGTCACACCTTAAACACGCTCTCAGTTGCAAAGCAAAATGCCCAACTCGTGCTTGTTGGGGGCTTCTAACAAGGCCAGCAGCTAGTAGTAAATGATGTGTATATTCAAAGCTGAATATTTCATGTTGATTGATCGTACTGACTGCCACCCACCTGCTCCTCCTCCTGTCCCACCGGAGCTGGCAAGGGGAGAATTCAGTAATTGAGAAGAGCAGAGCATGGTCTCTCTTTGCTCACATATGACAGATGGGGCATCATCGCTTCAAAGGAGAGCATTTGGAAGCAGGAGGAAGGGGGGCAGAGGGTGAGGGCGGTTTTACAACCAGCTATGCCACTCTGTACAGGTGACAGTAAAAGATGGGGTTGCTCTAGCCAAAGAATGGGCAATGCAACAGTCAAGAATACCCATAAGTGTTAATAAGTGGAACGTATAAAAACCTGTGGATGCATACTTCTGTACATCAAAATAAGATAATCTCTATCATTTTTGTTTAATCAGAGTGAGGCAGATCTGTACATTCAGATACACAGTCACACAGACACATGACATCATGATTCTCAGTCACAACCACCCAACTTAATTAGTCCATATTTCACAGTAAGAATGTGGTGCATCAGATATTTTGTATTTTCTCATCAAATGATTTCATGCATATTGTGAGGAGTAAACAGGAAGTGGTGAAAAAGGAACATAATATGATAATGGGAAGGAGAAATAAAAGCACAATTGAAGATGTCCATCAAACATTTCTGCTTTCCACAAAACCTACAGCTACTAGCTTCAAACAAACACACTAAGCTGTTGTCTCTATTATTGTAGGCTACAGAGAGACTCTTTTATTTTTGCTGTAATAACGTATCGAATTGAATTCCACAGTCACCTTTACCCTTCGCCATTACTTTTCAGTCAAAAAGCCAGCAGAGGCAGCTTTGGGAAATGCATGCCTGTCAGAATCCGGCTCATCTGAAACTTATACTCACTCACTTCCACAAATAGCTCAAGTAAATCTTTGCTTACCTGGGCGCTCCGAGACGCAGTGGGCACGGAGTGACAGTTGTTCAGCGGAGAGTGATGTTGGGCTGGATGACTGACTGACTGTCTGTCTGTCTGTCGGGATGCTTCACACGCTTTATCATAAACGCTCCGCTTCATCATAAACGCTCCGCGGTCGGACCCAGATCCCCCTCGCGTTGTCGTTTCCACCGAAGCTCATAGACGTCAGACGCAGCAGGCAGCGGCGTGCCTTCCTGTAGTAAGTCCAGTTCAAGAAAGAGGTAGTAATGAAATCTTCTAAAATTACTCGGGATACTTCGACATGTCCCGAAGCCGTATGTCTCCCTCATCTGGCCACTGGTGGTGTGTAAGTGTAATTGACTGGCACCGTGCGTAAAATGCGCATTGGCGACTCCAAGATGTAGATCCCATCACTCTTTATGTCAAATTTCGCTAAGGTGATTAGTATGTTACCTACAAAGTAGTAATTCTATATTATTGTCTGAAAAACGTATTCTCTCTCCATTATGAATCTTTAGCAAAATATGTATTTAGGCTATTTGTTTGTTTGTTTATGTATTTGTTTGTTTGTTCGTTTATTTTGTGACGAGTAGGCTATCGTTATCCTACGTACTTTCGTAATTGTATAGAATACCATAATACCATAATAACAACAATACCTACTAATATTAATTAAAATAGCCTATTGGCCACTGGATTCATGCTTGAATATTTTTAATTTGGTTCATTGTTTTGAGACTTGCAGAGAAAACATCGACTATTCTCTATGTAAAGCTGTCTCATTAACCCCCATGGAAAATGTTAACACACCGAGGTGGCATGGTGGCCGTGGAGATCTTTCTCAAAGTATTCCTAATGAGGATTTTACCCACCCTGACCCCGTGTATTGAATAATGCAGAAGAAGCAACTGTTTTTAGGGCACATAAGGGAAGTGAGTGTGCTACCTCTGTGATTCAGCATGTTCAGGAGTCTGTAAGGGGCTCGGAGGCTTCTTTAAGAAAGCTTAATTGGATGCTTGTAACATCTATCACACTTGTGTCGTCCTACTGACCTTCACTGTGGATTATCCTCCCTGAAAATGAGGGTGAGCTATCGAACTCCCAATAAGTCCAGCATGCGCTCAGAGCACATCAGCCACTCACAAATTCAAAGGCACAATCAGAAGTCTAAACATCTACAAGACATGGTGAAAAGAAAAAGGAAAAGAAAAAAGAAGCAAACTGGGTCCTGTTTGGTGGTGTGGGCTGCATTTTTTGCCATGGTGGTTTACATTCAAAACATGTGGACAGTTATATTTAATTATGCTTAGCCTACTCTGATGACTGCCTGATTTTGAGGTGAAAGTGCAGATATGCCTTTATGTTTCAGACACCAAAACATTGTTGTGATGTCACTGATGATGTCATAGATATTGCGACATCACTGATGATTCAAGTTTTTTTTATCATCACTGATGTCATAGACATCGTGACATCATCGTCTAGGACATCATCAGTGCCATCATCGTCTAGGACATCATCAGTGATGTCACTCGAGCAATTGTGTTTTTTTGGTTACAATCGAACAATTGTGACATCACTAATGATGTCACAATGTCTATGACATCATCAGTGATGATCAATGTCTATGACATCATCAGTGATGTCACAGCAAAGTGATGCGAAGTTGAGCAATAGAGCAGGCGAGACCACGCAGCAGCCGAGCTGCGGGCTCTATGTGAGCTGCAGGGTGGGCGAGGCTGCGCAGTGGCAGGGCGGGCGAGGCCGCGCAGCGGCCGAGCCTACGAATCAAGTGCGCAAGATACCTAGAACATTAAAAGGTACAGTCTTTGTACAGATTAGGGTTATATTAAATCGTTTTTTCTTTCTTTTTTGTTTCCCCCACAGCAAGAAGGTCCCAGGTTCAAACCCCAGCCTGTCCCAGGTCCTTTCTGTGTGGAGTTTGCATGTTCTCCCCATGTTCATGTGGGTTTCCTCCCACCACCAAAAGACATGTATGTTAGGGTTAATACTCATGTCAGTGCCCCTGACCAAAGCAATGGCAAAAGAACTGGAGTTGGTCCCCGGGCACTGCACTGCGGCTGCCTACTGCTCCTAGTTCTAGCAATGTTCCTAGTAGATGATGGGTCAATGCAGAGGATGAATTTCCCCATGGGGATAAATAAAGGAGAACTTAAAAACGTAACTTAAAAATGTCAACAATCCCATAAACTTCAGCAGACTCTGGACATCTTCTTTTCATGTGGAGGTCCTAACAGGCACTCTGAATCACAATGCAATCTCTATGAAAATACAGCAGCAGACAGACTACATGTAAGTCATAAGTGTGAATAAATTTGATGGCAGCACTGGGTTGGCTAAGTGACTTGGGGTAAACAACGCTCTCGGGTATCAGAGTGTTGTGATGCTGCAGAGCTCAGAGACGGCCATGGATCACTTCAGCACTTGTTTCCCCCCCACTGATTTCCTAAAGTTCATTAGGGAAACAAGTGAGGAAGAACAGCCAGTGCAATACATTTTCCCCATATAGGCCACGGAGTGCATATGATGCATGGCCGCACAACACGTTGATGTATGTATGGAGCTGAATCTGTAATATCATAGGTTAACATAGCAGTTAAGCAGGTACAGGGTGCGGTTTAATCCATTAGTCTGACATTTGGAGCTAAGACCAACACACACTCTCTCTCTCAGGCCCAAGCAGCACCTGTCTGGACAATAATACCTGCTTGAAACCTTCATCACACAACTCTTAAAATCCCTCTAATCCCTGAAATGTAGATCTCGTCTGTGTTTCGGCGCATTACACAGTTTGCATTCTAGATTTCTTTGAAATGTAAGTTTTGCCTGTGTTCCAGCATATACCTTCACAGCTTAACCCACTTAAGTCCATTGATCTGTGTCTCACCGACGCAACGCTACCATGTTAAGCATTGGCTAATCTGTCTCATGCTACCTGGATTTTCATCTTGGTGAAATAATCCTGATGAGGGGAGAGAGTCACCTCAGGACCAGTTTAAAAGCTCCTTATCAGAGGCCTGCACTCCCACCGTTTAACAAAGAGGGGAGTGATAGCCTTTCAACTCACAAGCTGCAGCTATAATTAAAGCTGGTTGGGAGAGATGAAGTACAGCAGTGTACAGGTTTCAAAATCTAAATCATAATCATGTCCAGAACAAAGCAATTATCAAGCAGATGAAAAACTTTTTTTTTTTTAATATATAAATATAAAATATACATCAGTATATCAAGTTGTGCAGAAAGTTGAGCATTGACTTAATATTTTCTTTTTTGGACATTTTTGCCTTTAATGTATAGGACAGTAGGTAGACAGGAAAGGTGGGATGAGAGAGGGGATGACGTGTGGCAAAGGACCATGGGTCGGATTCGAACCGGGGTCAGTCACGCAAAGGACGGGCTCTTCTAGGTGAGTCACTGGGACACCCCAACTTAATAGTAACAATCTCCTTGAATAAAGGAAGAAAGAGAGAAGATTTCTAGACAAAATCATTTATTTTCCTTCCAATTTGAAACAATATTCTTTTCTCTTAGTTTTTTTTTTTAGCATAAAGCTGGTCACAGAGGGGGACATACATTCAATAAGCAGGTGGCGAGAAGTTAAAATGACAGCCAGGTAGCACCTGATCCTGCATAGTAATTTAAACTAGATCAAGAAACAACAAAGGCAATTTATTCCACAGCGGTAAAGCCTATTGACTTACAATAGCAAGCATTATTATGGGTCAAGTTCAACAGAAAAGCAGTTGTCAGGACACTGGAATTAATCACAATACATGTACGACACCGGAACAGTAACTACCACCAAAAGACAAGCAGCACGGCAAGGTGGACTAGTGTTTACTGCCATTATATTGCAGGAGTAGATAAGTCAAATCAAATACACATTTATTCAACATGTTTCTTAACTGAAGTGCTATGGAGGCTTGGTCTAGTCTCAACGACAGACCCATGAGAGTTCTTATGCTGATACACTACGTTACTGCATGCTGCAGATCTCTCTCTGGGTCTGGGATGCTTCCCCTCAGCCAACTGGGGTCGGAAGTGAACCATTCACTTGGCCAGTGATTGGCCAAACGACTTTGCGATAAGTGACGGTATGGGAGGCGCAGCCCATTTTTCGAACCGCTCTCTCATTGGTGCTACGACCTGTCACTCATTCAATTTCCCCGCCCTCAACCCCCAGCAGTGGCTGTGAAGTGGCATAGACTCACTATGTAGTATGTGGAGCGCAGCGATTCAACGTAATATTTGAGTCTGGGGAGAGACTAGGAGCTTGCTAACAGAGCAGTGTTGCTCACAAGGCATGATACAGTAATGTCAAGCCAGGTAGTAATGAGCTGACTTTCTAAAAAAAAAATTTAAGAACAGTCCTATGCAACTACAGTATAGAAACCCTGTGTGGTTAAAGCCATGGGTTTTTGCAAGTGAAATAAAGAGGAAGCAAAGAAAGAAAGAAGAAAGAGAAAAGACAGTTATGGTTTGTCAGGCTCAGTTATAGAAAAAAAAGGCATAAAAAAAGATTTACTCATAATGGTCATTTCTGCTGCAACCTGGCGGCTTTGAACTTTGACACCCTTTTGGGGGGCTGCTGGGGCAGGGCCACGTCTGGGGCCACCTCCTCCTGTTTCCTCTCCAGTATCGTGGGCAGAGCTGGTGGAGCGATGGTCAGGTGGGGAACAGCTGAAGGCATCGGCTCCTTCTCCACCACCGTGCCTGAAAAGGCCTGGGGAAAGAAAAAGGAAAAGAAATAAGAAAGGAAAGGTAATGTTAACTTAGCTTGCCGTGACTGATCGCTTTTAATATAAAAAAACATATACTGAAAACTGTAGCGTCATTAGTGAAACAGCAAGAGAGAGAGAACGAGTCTGCGTTGATGCCCCATGCCAGAGCCAGACGTTCACACAAACATTCTTACTGTGTTTATTCTGTGAATTTTGTCTACAGACACTCTGTGATGCCCAATGGCCGGGTTAGCACATTGACACATTTTTTTTTTTTACAATGCCAGAAAAATCTGAAGACAGTCTGTCATTTTGACAGATTACACAGAGGGCGAGTCATTTACAGGCAACACTGTCAATAACCACGTGTAGACCACCTGTAGTAACCCCCCTGCCCAGTTGGTGGCAATCTTTGGTCTCACTGACTCACTCTCACTGCATAACCTGCATCACAGGCTTTAGCCAAGCTATCACAAAATGTCACAGCAGCTGAGTGTCCAAAGTTTCTTTAGAAAGCCAAATAGTTGTGATGTGGTTGATAAACAAGTGAAAACGAGGGAACAATGCGGTGCAGGATGGCAGACAAGAAGGTAATGCAGATAACGTTAATCAGCCAGGGGCAGCTAACAATGCGGAGCCTGCATGTGGCAACGAGATGTCAATACGAGGGATTACCGGGTTCAGTGGGAGCAAGAGTGAGGAAGGAAGATGGCAAAATGTTCTGCGATATCTGTAGAAAAGCTAACATGCGTAACGCATTTGTCAGAGGGTGCACTAGTATGCAGAAATCGCTATTGAATGATCACAAAAAGTAGCCTTATTCACATCGAAGCTTCAAGGATGCCAGCGCGTGGCAATGGTGAAGCATGGCTATAATGAGGCATTAAAAACACACGACTTAAGGTTGTGTTGCATAATGGCAAATACAAACACCCCGAGCTGCCTGTATCCTAAGCTAATAAACTTCTTACAGTCTGGGTGTCCAAACCTAAAGAGTGCACACTACACACGTACACTGTCAGTCAGATGAAGGATGCGCTAGCAGCAACGACCATAACCAGCGCTATCAACGACCGCATCGCCAACAGTAGATACATCAGGGTAATAGTAGACTAATGACGTAATATTTTTATGACATTAGAAAGTCTAATGCAACGTGTGTGTGTGTGTGTACCTCAAACCGGCTGGCAGGGTGCAGGGGGACCGTGGTGGGGCTGTCCTCCTCGGTGATGCCGTCGCTGGTGTCGCTGTGCGCGGCCTCGTCGTGGCTGCAGCTGCGTCCCATCACCCGCCGCTCCTCGAAGTCGGCGGTGCTGCTCTCGCTGGTGTCGCTGCACACGCTGTTCTCCCGGCTTCGCGACTTCAGGATGGACTTCCTGGGGACGGGCTCCCCGTTCTTCACGTCCACAAACGACCTGACGACGACAGCGACCGACCCGGGGTGACCAAGGAGAAGACAGGAACTTGTCAGCTAACAACAACAGTGTTCATTTTAGTAGCTATTTTAGATTTAGTCTTAGTCTTTAGACGAAAATGCTTATTAGTTCTAGTCATTTTTATCCTTCATAGTTTTAGTCAACAACTTAAAACATTTTAGTCGACGAAAAGTCGTGACATTTTAGTTCACTTTTAGTCTAAATGTTTTCTGAGCTATCAATGCACAGAATATCAAGAAGTGGCAAACAAAAAGTAACCAATGACACACTATACTATATTAATAACTCGGTATCCTCCCCCCCCCCCCCCACACACACACACAGACCGACTGCATTATTGTTTGTAGCATTACAGCTAGCGAGTGTTTTAAAGTCTGTTTAGCCCCCAAAAGTGTTTCATTGGTCCAGTCCAAGCTGCAGGACGAGTGAGAGTCAAAGGACTAATGTTACTGCAGAAAAGGACCATGGACCGACTGTCAAGCAGCCAAATAATGCACAAGAAAATAAGCGGGTGGGAGTGTGATTATGTACTGTAACTATACTATGATGTAGACGCACAATTGGGGAAATTTGTATAATGAATGTCTGATAGACCACCACTAACATTTTAGCTCCGTCTCGTCAACGAAAACAAAACATACATTTTTCATCGTAGTTTTTATTATTATTAAAGAGCTATTTTTGTCAACGTCTCGACTTCATCATGGAAAAAAGGTCATCAGCAATTTTTGTTGTCATCGTTAATGAAATGAACACTGGCTAACACACCTCATACCTGAAGAGCAACAACAAAAAACAAGGACTTGAAAGGCAAATGACTGGATCAATATTCAATATTATGAACTACAATGTTGGCATTTATTCTACCTGTAACTTAAGAGTGGGCTTGTTGTTTTACCTGTAGATGTCTGCTGGTGTTGTGATTTTGTGAAGTTCGTGAAGAGAGTGACCGTTATTGTGCCCGTTTTTCTTTTTCCTCTTTGAGTGTTCCTTCTGCTCCTTCCTTTCACTGAACTTCAGTGTGGTGTTTTTCCCCGTGTTTATCCTCACCTGAAGAGAACAGACATGTTTAGACACAGACGTGTTTATCCTCACCTGAAGAGACAGACAAGTGACGGATGAGACGAGGGCATGGAGACAGAAACAGAGAAACAGGCTGTGAAACTAATAGTGAAGGAGAGAGAAAGGCCAAGCATTCTTTTCTTGACGTTCACCGCCAAAAACCACTCGGCAGAACGTTCCGAGATATTGATGGCGCTCACCTTCTTAGGTTCGACTGTGTGAGAGAAATAGATGGTGGGCAAACAGTTGCCTTCCTCTTCCTCATCTTCCTCCTCTATCCTATCTCCGTTAGGCGGCGCTTTACTGTGAGGCACGGAGCTCCAGCTGGGTTTCGAACTCAGCCCGTTCACCGGATGAGCAGCATCTCTCTCCTTCTCTTCCTCGGAGGAAGAGGATGTTGTGTCCTCTCCGTTCATGTCCGCATCGTCAGACATTCTGAGAGACATCCTGAGAAACATGACAGAGACACAACTTTAGATTTTTATTTTATTTTTAAATTTTTATAGAACAATATACGAACAAGACAAACAGGCTCAAACACAGGAAAATAAAGGGGAAAAAACATACATACATCATTGACATTCAACAATACAACGTGGTGCTATCAGCCGCATAAGGTGTTTATGTGTTTATAAGAGGTATCGTGTGCCTGGGATCCCGCCTAAGGGGTCCATGGGATACTAGCCAGGCGAGCCATCCATCATCCCCAACCTCAGTCACTTATCATTCCTAACCTTGTCAAAGTAGGCCAAAAACAGGTGCCAGATATTTGAGAACATTTTAAGCGCGTTGGTTCTCAGGGACCTGAGTCTCTCCATCTGTAGAACAGAGATCATGTGTGTCCATCAGCCACACCTGAAAAGAAGGCGAAGAGGACTTCCATTCCTTCAGAATAAGTCTTTTGGCGACAGTTGTCCCCCGTGTCAGAGATTGTTGCACAGCCGTAGGGAAGTCCAGAGAGGACTCAGAGCAGCTGAAGATGGCGAGTTCTGCCTCCTGCTGTAAGGTTATTTTGTAGGCCTTGGAGTGACAACAGGGACCATGTTGGAAATAAGTGGTTGCATGATATCCCTTGGATTGTGATTTTTTTAATATCCATAATAAAATAAAATAAAATAAAATCAGACTTCAGATTTTCAGTATGGCAGAAGGACCTGCAATGTTTTAGGCCGCCATAAAATGGCGTAATTCTGTAGGCCAACCCAGAAGTTAGTATAGCGCTGGGTTCCCTCATCTGAAAGTCAATGAGATTTTTAGATGGGGATTTTGGTTAGATGCCGGAAATAAGGTCTGTGGTTAACACAAGTTTATGAAAGTGGGAGCTTTGTGTTCAACAAGATAATATTCTCAAACAAACACGTTTTTGATTATTTTTTAAGCAGAGTTGGCACGATGGACGATGGCATCGACCATCGTCGATGGGCCGACCCCCATTGACCTCTGAGCCTTCTACATTCGACCATCGTGATTAATTATCTGTTCAAATTAAAATTGTGCAGTTTTAATAATAAAAAAGGCCAAGTCCCACTCACCGTGACGCGCGGGCGGCATTAAACAAGCGCACGCAGTTCAGAGAAGCGGTAGAGCGGAGGAGGAGTGGGAGGGAAGGATAAGCAGAAGTCCTGGTTGTGTTGTTGTGTAAACATTAAGACAAAGAAGAAACTTCACGTTCTTTCCTGTTTTCAACCCAAAGTGAGTACAAGTCTTCAACTGTGAATTTACCTCGCCTGTTTCCATGAAGTCGATCCATTACATACTGTAGGCTGCTGCTGCTGTGTTTCTGTCTCTCCTTAACTCTCTCTCTCAGGTTCAAAACTGAGCCCACACAAATCTAATGTTATATCCGCTAGTATTGTAATTCTGACAGTTTTCTGCCAGCTAGGTAAATTCAACACACACACACGTTGGTCAAGATCTGTAACGTTAACGTTATTTGTTTTGCCCCGTTCATTATTGCTGGTAGTGACAGCCACTGCTTCAGTTGCCTGGCTCTGTGCTGTTACTTAGTAGTAGCTTATCCAAGCCTCATCATGTAGAGCTCAGCTGTCCTGTTGTAATGTGAACATGCATTGCAGCGGCGGAGCCAAACGGCATTACGGCACCGCAGCGACTTAATTAATTAATTAATTAGCTAATTAATCCCCCCATCAACGACAATGCTATTGTCCATCGTGATGTTTCACTGTGGAACCATCACGATTGCTATTTGGTTGACATCGCACAACCCTATTTTGAAGCATAAATGCGATCACAAAAAATCACGATTTTCAGAAAATTTGTGAAGATTATCTTGCTGAACACAAAGGTCGCAGTTTCACAAACTTTTGTTAACCCCCACAGACTTATTTTAGGCATCTAACCAAAATTCTCATACCAAAAAACCAGGCAACGCTAACTTCCAGGTTTTAGGATTTATTCCTGCCGCGGCACTCTATTAAGAGATGCTATGGTTTACAAACCTCACACTATGAATTCTATCACGGTTTTGAGTTACAGCGAAAATAGTTTTTCGGATCAGCAAAAAAATAAAGACAAAATATGGGGTTAAATTATTTTAAAACTGTGCTACTTTGGCTCCGATGCCTTTCTCTGTCTGTAGTCACCACTCTGTACTGTAGTCTCGCTCAATGTCCCGCCCACAGCATCTGTGTAGCCATCGGATTGGTTACACGTCACAAGCATTGACTGTATATAAATATGGTATGCAAAAATTAAGCCAAAATATCTCGTTTCTGTGAGCTGCCTTGCTTGTATGATGTAATTTGCAAAAAGAGTCTGCACAGTACACGGCACACACACACAGTGCCAGAGAGAGGGGAGAAGTACCGAGTACGTCTTGCGCAAACCTGCACCGCTTACTTCAACACATGGGTGTGATTTTTATATCGTCAAATAACTACTTAAAAACAAACTTATCGGGAAAAATTTGCACTTGAACATAAATCAGCGTGATATTAAGAACTGCCTAAAATGATCGAAACCATCTTTGGGAAAAATGTACAGTATTTGGCGTGTACTTTGATCTGTTAGTTTGGCTCATGTCCCGTCCGCTAAGATGGAGGGGGGGAGATTTAAGACCTATTGTATACTGCAGTGTATACTGCAGCCCACAAGGGGGTGATCGAGTGTTTTGGCTTCACTTTTGAGGAGCTGTCAGGATGTCCATACTGTATTTATATAGTCTATGGTCACAAGTAATAGCCTATCAACACTGGAGGCTAAGCCACAGACAGGCAAAGAGACTAGAGCAACACACAGCTCTGCTCGCGAAGAGAAGGCAGCATATTGCTGAAATTGCAAATAAACCATAAATCATGTGATCTATTTCAACGACGACAGGCATACCCAGTTGC